>NC_058135.1:20711214-20739750 GCF_016433145.1 Gracilinanus agilis | reverse complement strand
TCACTCTCTCTCTATATATATATATATATATATATATATATATATATATATATATATATATATATTAGTTGAAAGTGACGTAAAATACAAAGTGATACTACTAAATCAAAGATATGACCATGTAACTTCTTGTGTGTTGACTTTTTCCATAAGATTTTGAGCTCCTAAAGATAACAAATGTTTTTTTATTCTTTTCTTTTGTTGACATTTGCTGTGGACACAATGTCTTCCCCAATAGAATATGAGCTCCCTGACGATACGTGACATTTCATTTTTGTGATTCTTTTACTTGCCTCTAAGATAGTTTCATATACATTTTAGGAATTAACAAATGGTTATTATTTGTTTGAATGATAAAAAAAATTAGTAATGTGGGGTGTTTTGCATAGAATGGGATTTGGCTCATCATGTTATATATATATATATTACAGATTCCATACCTGAGAAGTGATTACATTCTTCCTGCAGTAAATAGGCCAGTTTGTCACTGTATAATTTGAGATATACTGAGAAACTGAAAGTGATAAAAACTAGTAAAAATAGAAAGGATTGGAAGTGTCTCATTTAGTCAAGGAAAAAGAAGATGGGATCACTTCTGAAGTCTTCGATTTAAAAAATGAAAGAAAAAAGAGGTATTATTCTAATGTTAAAATATTTTTCTACATGGAATTGATCATGGCAAAATAGTTTTAAGTTCATTACTTACTACTGAGAGTCAGATATATCTCACAGTGGACAGAGCACTGGTCCTCGATTTAGGAAGAAAAGTTCCAATTTGGATACAGATATTTATTGACTCTCTGACCTCAGAGAAGTCACAACTTCAGTCTAAGTCAAATAGGGATAATAAGTCTCTATCTCACAGTCTTATTATAAATATCACATGAGATACTCTGTCTCTCTGCCTCTATATCTCTCTCTTTCTCTCTCTCTATATAAATATATATCTATATATACACATACATATATATGTGTGTATACATATATACACATATACATATATATACATATCCTTTCACCAAGTCCCTCATTTAATTAATCATCCTTTATGTTTGTTTATCTTTATATATATATATATTTGTACTTTTATATATTTTTTACATCTTTTTCCTTTGGGGGAATATTATTCTCATTTTCACATTTCATGCCCTTATTAACTTTTACTTGTTCAGCCAACTTGAGATCATCTATTATGTTTCTTAGTGTAGAATTATTTACTTGAATCAAAAGACATTTATTGTTAAGTGCTTACTATGTGACAGAAACTGTGCTAAGTACAGGTGACACAAGGAAAAGGAGAACTGGCATATTTCCAGACCTCCAGGAACTTACATTCAAATAGAAGGAGATAGGAGAATGGTACCAAAAGAAGAAATTTTAGTTCTGAGGACTCACAGGGATGCACAATTAATATATAGAGCAACCAAGTGACATGTATTTTATAAACAATAACATTTTAGATTTTATCACTGTATCAAGAGCAGTAGATAAAAAGGGGGTGACAAGTCTATATATGATGAGAAGAAGATAACAAGTTCGCCTGGGTCAATAGATCTGAAGTTTAAATGAAATCTGGAGCTAGGACCAGTTAGATAAAGTGGGCTAAAGGGGTTATTCCTTCTCAACCCAGTACAATCATAATTGTCTCAGGTTAGCAGTTCTAAAGATCATAAATAATTATAGCTGGAGGAGATCTTAGAGAACACATAGTCCAATTCCTTCATTTTATAGATTAGGAAACTGATACCTAGATTGGGTAAGTTACTTGTCCAAGATAACAAAGTGGCAAAACCATGTTTAGAGATCAGGTCTTTTTATTTCAAATAGATCACACTTTCTATTGTAAAATTCTGAATTAACTTCCCCAATAATTAAGGGCATAGATTGTGAAGTTCAAGAGCCTTCAAATATTAAATTTCAAGTACACTGAAGACAGACATATGTAGATAGATAGCAAGATGGACTGGGTTAATGGCTGGACAGCTCTTAGCACTGGTGATACAAAGCCTTTTCCCTTTGACTTACCTAATACTTTCTCAACAGAATTCTTCTGGTTCTGTTTCCTTATCCTTAGTGATTTGGCCTAACTTCAATATCTTTCCCGTTTGCTCCACTGTTATCTTTACAATATTAGGCTTAGCTAATTTTTCATCATTTATAAATTTTCCTATTGCTAGAATTATTTGCTTGAGAGACATCTGAGTCTTCTAGATTGCATTTTCTTCTTCATTTTCTTTCAACTGTATTTTAAATTCCATTTTCCCAGTATTATCTGGAACTACTAAAATTTTCTTTTCATTTTTTAAAAATATTACCTTGATGGGGGCAGCTGGGTAGCTCAGTGGATTGAGAGCCAGGCCTAGAGATAGGAGGTCCTAGGTTCAAATCCGGCCTCAGACACTTCCCAGCTATATGATCCTGGGCAAGTCACTTGACCCCCATTGCCTACCCTTACCAATTTTCCACCTATAAGTCAATACACACAGAAGTTAAGGGTTTAAAATTAAAACAAAAATTAAAAAATTAAAAAAATTAAAAAATATTACCTTGGTAATATTTAGGACGAAGAATCAAAAATCTTAAAGAAGAAAAATTTTGGAGACACAATTGGAGGAAACTGTAAGTCCACTCATAACTTTAAATTTTAATGCATTAAACAATGCAAGAGAATGAATGAAACAAGTAGAATGAATAAGAAAATAAAATCCTCAATCTGTTGCTTACAAGAAATACAACTAAAATGCAAAACCAAAAAGAGAATGATTATGAGAGGGCAAAACAAAATTTAACATGTATCAGGTGACTCCAAAAAATTCAGGAGATGCAATCATGTTAACAGACAAAGAAAAAACAATTTTATAAATAAATAGAAAGAAATAAGTAAATTATATTATGCTAAAAAGAGACAAAAACCAACATTAATATTAAAATTTCATGGTTTCTAAATTCATAAGTAAGAAATTTACTGAAATATAAGAAGACACAAGTAGTGGCAAAATAATCATATGAGATGTTAATGTCCTTTAAGATCTGGACTAATCTAACAGAAAATTAACATAAAAGGGGAATATATAGAATCACACTTACAGCTGAGGAAGCCAGAAATAAAATATTTATGACAGCTTCTAAATAGAAATGGTAAAATATGCATATTTTTCTTAGCTCTTCGTTGAACTTTTTTTAAAAAAATGAGTTTATTTTATCTCACAGAGATAATGCAAATAAATATAAGTTAAAAATAGTAAGCTCATCAAAATATAATACAAAACATAAGAAAAATCTGTTCATCTTGTCCTAATCTCTATTGATCTCAAATCTCACATCTCTAACTACCTTTCAGATACCTCAAACTAGATGCCCAATATGCATCTTAAATTCAATATGTATAAAACTGAATTATTATTATGCGTAAACCCTCCTTTTTTCTAATTTCCCCATTTCTGTGGAGTGCATCACCATCTTCCAATCCAAGTATAATTCTAACCATCTCTCACTTTCAATACCTAATCCCTTGCCAAAGCCTGACAATTTTACATTTGTTGTATCTCTCAAATAACCACTTTTTACTCTTCTGATGTGTTCACTTGAACATCAACTTTTGCAATAGTATGTTCCTGCATATAGCTGTTTAAAAACTCCAAATGATCTTCTAACCATCTCCCAAAGCAATTTTTCAAAAGTGCTATGAAAATGAGACAGTATATCAGAATTTTTGGTATAAAGACAAAGCTGTGCATAAGGGAAATTTTAAATCTCTAAACTATTCTACCAGTCAATGAGAGAAAGAACATATGAATTCATTGGCCATGAATACATTTAAAGTCTGAAAAATTAGAATTGGTTTTAAAAATATCCAAATAGATGTTGAATTGAAAGTCTTAAAAATCAAATGAGAAATTCACAATAACGGAAAGCAAAACAAAAAACAAAATATTGGATTATAAATAAAAATATGAATTATTTTGAGGGAGAAAAATGAAACAGATAAATCATTGACTAATTTGAATTTTTAAAAAGAAAGGGGAAAATCAAATTGCTGATTTGAAAAATAAAAGAGAAAATTCTTAAAAACAAGTGAATATGGGGCAGCTGGGTGGCTCATTGAATTGAAAGTCAGGCTAGAGATATTCAAATCTGGTCTAAGATACTTCCTGGCTGTGTGACCCTGGGCAAATCACTTAACCCTTATTGCCTACCCCTTACCACTCTTCTTTCTTGGAACCAATACACAGTATTGATTCTAAGACTGAAGGTAAGGGTTTAAAAATGAATTAATGAATGTTATCAAAAACTTTATGACCAATAGTAAAAAAAAATGTTTGAAAATGTAGGGGGAAAGGATTCCTAGCAAATTTGTATCTTGTGATATAAATATCATCTAGACACCTAAACAAGGAAGTACCAAAAGAGAGTTAACAAAACTATAGATCAACATCACTAATGAAGAGTGATGTAAACCTTAAATAAAAATTTGGCTAGAAGACAAATTGGATATATGTCATGAGTTTGGGATTGGTTCATTATTAGGAAAACTAAAAAGTCATGTACCATTTGACTAATGATAACGCTGTCTATGTCTCTGTCTCTTTTCCTCTATATATATTTAGAAAAATATTTTGAATATTTTGACAAGAGTTGACTATATTTGTACTACAGTGAAATAAAGGAAAGACGAAAAGAACCATATGTTTAAACATATTTTAGCAGGTCTTTTAGTGTGTGTGTGTGTGTGTGTGTGTGTGTGTGTGGTGCCAAAGAATGAGAAATTGAGGAAATACCCATCAGTCATAGGATGGTGAACAAATTATAGTATATTCATTTAATATAATACTCTTGTGCGATTAGAAATAAAGGGATAATTTCAGATAAATTTAGTAAAGATCTACATAAACTGAGATGTAATGAAGTAAGTAGAAGTAGAGGTGCAGTTTATAATAATCACTTTGTAAAGATGAACGTTTATGAAAGAATTAGGTACTATAATCAATACATAGATCAACCAGGGAACTCATGACATGTAACCATAGCCAAAAACTTGTTTTTTGTTGTTGTTTTGTTGCTGTTACTCTCAACAAGGTTTTGCTTTTCTTTCATTTGCAATGGGAAGTGGGAAGAAGAAAGAGAAAGTTGATATTTCTTTATTTAAAAAATAATATAGGAAGTCCATAATCTACATTTTTATACCATTAAAATTTTATTTTTAGGACAAAGCCATGAGTCCATTCCTTTGCAGTTTCACTTAATAAAACTCAGTGGTGCTATTTCACTATCAACAAAATTTAAACAAAAGATATACATTTTAAGTAAAGAATTCAATTGAGAAAATGCTATTTTAAAAGTCATGCTTTCCAGAAGCATTATTTTTTTGAGTTTTAAAGAAAAAATAACATATAAATTTTTATGACAAATGTGCGAATTAAGAGCAAAATTATCTATTAGAACTGAAATAGCACTTAAACCTATATAAACAGTTATCATATTTTAAATAAATTATTAATTGGACAGTAAAAATAAATATACAAAACTATATATATGTGTATAGACATATACATATATTCCTAAAATAGAGTGAAAACTTTACTCTTCAGATTTTTCTAATCACATTTTCATAAAGACTATATTCATAGCTTCCAAAACATTTTCAAATTAATCTTCGTGACTCCTTCCCCTCCCTCTCTGTGAAGTAAGCAATTGTTATTATCCTCAGTAAAATTGAAAAAGACAGTGAGGATGAATCTGTTCAGGGTCATATGTCAAGTCGAGATTGAACTTGGGAAAATACTGAAAAATATCTTTATATTTTTATACTCCCACTTCGTAGGAACAGTAAGCTACAGAAATTAGAGACCATGTTCTCATCCTCTAAAATACTTCTCACCTTTCTCCAGGAAGAATTCATGATACATTTCTCATTTTTGCATGGAAAATGGTAGAAAGACAACTGATGAACTTGGAATCAAATGAGATCTGAATTTAAATTTTTCCTCACTTGACCAATTATAACTGGAAATATTTTAAGACTATAAATTGCAGAACTGATCTAAAAATAACAGAAATGTTCTTCACCAAGTAGTTCTCTACATAAATAAGATCTCAAGTACAACTTTATGTTATTACTGTTGCTCAGTTGTTTCAAAGTGATTGTGACCCCAAGTAAAGTTTTCTTGACAAACATACTGAAGTGGTCTATCATTTCCTTTCCAGCTCAAATTACAGATGAATAAATTAAGGCTAATTGGTTAAGTATCTTACCCTATTAAGTTGATTTAAAAAAACACAACTTTTTCCACCCACAATGATCTATCCACAACAGTCTCCCTACAGTTCTTAAGATTTCTCTAATCATTCATTTCACTGTGAGCATTCAGGGTGATCTTTGTCAAATGATTAGTGTGTTGAAACATTACTAAAGGAAGCACACTGAAATACTGTATATAAAAAAGAAAAAAACAACAAGAAAATCATGGCTAAAAGTAAATATGGTTCATGGTTTTTCATTCTCTAGGGGTGGTAGTAAAGTTCATTTCATTGTGAAAACAAAAGTCACAAGAAACTTTTTTGGAAACCTATAAATACAAGAAAGGTATTCTTCATAAAAAGAAAAAAACAACTAAAGAATTGACACAATTGAATAAAAGTTAAAGAAACTCTGACTTTCTCCCATCATTCATTTTCAAATTTGTGTTTATATTCTATATGAATTATTTTGTTCATTTCATTGATACCTATTATTTTAATAGATATTCCTAATAATTGCTAAAATAACCACATTCCAGTAAAGCATAAGCTGCCCAAGAGAATTTATTAAAATTGCCTAATATAATCTTTGTGACTGATAGCATATGCTGATTACTTATGTAAGTTACTTAAACCAGAATGAAATATGTGCCTTTTAACTTTCACAGTATATAATATCAACATTGTCCCTTATACTTGACATGACATTTGTTATCTTTTATTATTGACTTTATATTCATTGCTCTGTGTGCATATTGTTCCTTTGACTTGGCTTTCTTTCTCTGTACCATTTCATATATTTTTTCTAATATTTCTCTACATTTTCTATATTTTTTGTGGTTAAATAATAGTTTATTATATTCATATACAATGGTTTGTCTAGTCATTTCCTAATTACTGTGCAATATTAATTTTATTTTTATAGATAGCTTTCTAAACACTAAAGGGTAAAAAAAAGAAAAGTTCAGTTGGTAGGTGACTGAGCTTCCTACCTGGTGTCTTTGGGAGACTGCAGAATTGCCATATTAAAAAAACAACTTCTAGTTCCTCTTTCAAGTAGATACTTTTGATTATAATAATGAAGCTCTTTGAAAATATTATTCTTCAGTAAGTTAATTTTGAATGCTATAGCAAATGATTTAAAAAATTTCTGAAATCTCTTTGCTACTACTTAATTTAATGTCTTAAATTAATATTTATAAGTGATATTAGTTTATGCTATTCTTTTTTCAGTTTTATCTCTCTAGTTTAGCTATTAGGAAGATGTATATATTATTTACATGTATGTCTCTTAGGAAGAAGATCACCTCTTTTTGCAGCTTTTTCATATAATGTGGTAATGATTATTTTAAATTTATATAATTTGCCTATAAATCTATATCTGCTAATAATCTTTTTTTTGAAGTTTGTATTGCTCAATTTTTCCCTGAATTTAATTTAATAATTTAATATTTTATAAATATTTCTTTAACTTACAATTTTAGTTTTTTGAAATATAGCTGGGTGTGAGAAAGAATGGCAGAGTGTAGACCTTGTTGGACTAGATCCAAGTTATACTTCTGAAACATCACTGTGTGCCACATACATAAACCACTTAGCATGTCAATGCCCCTGCGCAACCTTTAGGGTTACAAAATTCAGAGTATATGATGTTGATAGAAGTTCCTTACAAGTCTGGACCAAAAAGGTAAAAGGTCATTTTTTTATTTTCTGTTTTCATTGTGAATTTCTTCCATATCTTTAAAAATATCTGTTAAATTGATTAATTTATAAGGTATATTCTTTCATCTCTGTATTAGTTTGCTCAATAGTCTTTTTGTTTGAAATTGTTTATCTGTTTTTTGATTTTCAAAATGTTTACATTTCACCCTGGTTTCAGAATTGTTAATTTGATCATTTTCATGATTCTATGGTTCTCACTAAGACTAGTTAAGAAAATCTTAAAGCACATTAGTATAATTGCAAAATTATTTATTTAGACACAATATTTGAGTATTAAAAAGACTTTCTAGCTCCATCTCCTCCAATCAAGAACAAAGGTCATATAGTTGAGACAAGACTCAAATTCAAATCTTCTGACTCAACAAATTATCCTGGAGAGAGAGACACACACACACACAATGACACAGGTGTGTATATTTGTTCTTCACTCATTTCAGTCATGTCCAATTCTTCATGATCTCACTTGGGATTTTCTTGGCAAAGATACTGTAGCAATTGACACTTCCTAAAGCAAACCAAAGATAAGAGACTTCTCCAGGGTCACACAGCTAGTAAATATCTGAAGTTAGATTTTTTAACTCTGGTTCTAACTCCAAAATGCCCAGGGTTCTATGCATACCTGCTCCTAGATACATAGATGGAAAGGGAGAGAGATAAATCTATGCATATGTACATCTAGATCTAGATACCAATATATAATCTCATGTATAATATACATACATAATTTAATTGAACCATTTCTTTTGTTGGAGCAAGCCAATTACACTAAAGCAGTGGAAGATCATATTTAATAGCTTTTCTTAACTTTCCTTTCTTTTACATTGAAATACTATGGACTACCAAAATATATTTTTAAAGTGTGACAACTAATCTTAAGATTTCATATCTCTCCTTTAAAAAGCTGCCATTCTTATATTCATTCCAAATTTCAAACTATTTTCAAACTAAATTCAAACTTTAAAAGTCCCTAATAAACAAGGGGAAAAAACACTCTGAAAAGTAGTTTTATCCTTAGGTATCTTGGATAAAAATGATTAAAAAAAAAAAAAGAAAGAAAGAAGTATCAAGAACAATTTGTTTTGTGTTTTCCTGGGACATTATTTCCAAAATGCAAATTCTGCTTCTCAGATTCCAAGCTATTTTTCTGTTTTCCAATAGTATGTAACCTGAGTATACTTTGTATCTAATAAATATGAAAGTTTTATCCAGGACTAGGGGTTAAGGAGGTAAGATTATTAGAAGGGGACACAAAATAAAGACAAGATATGTCCCTGCTGCTAAGTAGTTTATAATGTAAGTGAAGAAACAGAATATATCCACCTGAAAGAATGGGAAAAATATTTTAAATCTGTTGAGAGTTTTTATTAATTTTTCCTTTTTTCTATATTAGAGAATAAAGAGTAGTAAGATTTCTGAGTAAGAGACTCCCTGCTGTATAGGTTGTCAGTTGGTGACAATTAGAAGGGTGTATAAGTTGCAGACCATTGGAAAGGGCTCTGGGTCTCCTTGAGAGAGGGTGTACTGCTAGCAATCTCTCTGTTTGGAGACAGAGAACTGAATTAAGGCCTTATAACCTTACCGATTATCAACTAACTTGGATAGATAACGTAGATAGCTAGTGGTTATATTATTGTATAGAGAGAGTAGTGAGACTAAGTGGGTTTCAGCCTAGCAGAAGATACTGCCCTCTGAGACAGATAGATGTAGCATTGACTTATTTTGAAATAGCAGGAAGTAAAGTAGCAAAGTGTGAATTGTAACTTAAATTTGTCTCCCTTAATAGAGTATAAGTTCATTAAGGGTGGAAATTATTTTATTCACGGCAGTTAGCACAGTACCTGGCACAGAAAATGCAGTTAACAAATACTTGTTGATTAATCAGTTCCTTTTGTGGTATTCACTGAATAGCCTGCTTTTTCTGACTTGATGAAATGGTTATGTAACTGAATAAACTTTGAGGAAATGGTTAATTTTCAGCTTTTAATATCATATATCATACAGCTTCTGGCTACAAGCAATACAGATGCTCATTTTCTTCCCAGTGAGTTTTGGCCAAATTACTAAAATGAACATCTGATGTCTTGGCATTTATTAAATTGGTGGTAATGACAGAACTGTTTGGATATAATGTTACCAATTAAAAATGTCTTTTTTTTTCTTTCTGTAATATAAATAAACAAGAAGCATCATGACTGATAGGGTTTGTACTGGGAATGAAGCGGCTTCATAGATTTAGATGAGCCAGTCAATGATGAAAGCAACGGGTCCTTTAATTTGCCGTTTTATGAAATAGCAATGAAGGTCATGTGACTCAATCAGAGATACTTAAAGGTAATGGAGACACCCATCAGGGAGTAGGAATAAAATGAGAATTGCCTTAGGATAGACACTGTGCCTCTTACAATGGGAGTAGCACTGGCATGGGGATGACAGAAACAAGAATGTCATGAGGCAGCCTAGAGCTTGATAATCTTCATGTCATATCAGAAAAGGGACTGGAGACCAGACCAGGATTCTGGAGCTGATCAGTAAGTTCTGGAGTCATGGGCATTCATTATATAAGTCAGGGTTTAGAACCTATGGAAGGCATGGGGTGGGAGATATTATTGCTATACTTGTGGTTCTGACAAATTTCCTACTTCTGAAGTCAGAGGCTCAAACAAACAACCAATTAAGAAGGCAGAAGTTTCTAGTTT
The DNA here is from genome assembly GCF_016433145.1 of Gracilinanus agilis. Taxonomy (NCBI): domain Eukaryota; kingdom Metazoa; phylum Chordata; class Mammalia; order Didelphimorphia; family Didelphidae; genus Gracilinanus; species Gracilinanus agilis. Next base: position 20,729,095 of record NC_058135.1, on the reverse strand, counting down.
AGAATGTTCCATGTATTGAGTTGTTCACATAAGGGATATTCCAGAAATAGCATAGGGTATAAAGGAAGATGCTTTTGCTCATGTTTCTCATATTTTTAACCTATAATTGGATAGTGCTAGACTTGAAGCAGGAAAGATATTGATCTAAACCAGTGGTTCCCAAACTTTTTTGGCCTACAGCCCCCTTCCCAGAAAAAATATTACTTAGCGCCCCCTGTCACATACTATCACCGCACCCTTGCAGTTATTCACTGCCCCCAAATGCACCTGTGGCCATCACCGCTCCCCTGGATCACTGCAGCACCCACCAGGGGGCAGTGGCGCCCATTCTGGGAATCACTGGTTTAAACTAAAGTCTGCTTCTGATATTTACTATTTATTTCATCATTTATGAGTCAATATTTTTAAATTTTAATTTTTTTCCAGATTACATGTTGGTAAAAAAAATAAAATTGAGGAGATAAGTCCCTATAATTAAGAATAAATAAGAAAGAAAGCAAAAAAACTAAGCAAAACTAGCCAACACATCATTAAAGTCCAGCAGTTTACACTTTATTCCTTCAATATAAATTTCTCCATACAGAAAACTCTACAAAGAAGAGAGGATAAATCACAAAACATTCAATTTTCGACCATTAGTTCATAAATTACATAAATGATTTAAACTTTAAACAATATGAATAGAAGTAATCAAATCTAGATAGTAAGCAAAAATATAATCTATGGTTATAGTTGGAATATCACAAGATGAAAACAATGAAATTTTACCAAATACCATCCCCTGAACTTAACCATTGTATCTCAAAAATTCTAATACTGGGGACTCCAAAATCCTGATTCGTATGTGGCCCACTACACCAGGACAACTATACCAGACAGTGATTCATTTTATTTTTCTATATCCTCTTGCCAGTCATCTTGCTACCACATCTTTTTCTATTTGCCACCACTTAAGTTTTTTTAGTTATAAAGCCATATGAGTCCACTCTATTTTTATGAGCAGCTTCTTATATTGATGGTTTGCATTAAGATCCTGGAGAGTAGGGATTGTCTTCATTTATTTTAATATCCCCAGCACCAAGTATCATGTTGGAAACAGACATGTAATATTATTTTCTTTTATTCTTTCATTAATGTTTGAATGCTTTTCCAGATAACTTTAGATGAATATGGAACATATAAAACTAAAAAACAAATTCCAATGGTCTGTTTCTGTGACTACTAAGTATATGTCAAGATTTAAGAATTTTGAGATAATTGTTGGAATAGTAAGAGGAAGTCAGTCCTTTTTTCTTGGGAATCTAGAACATGAAAATGTGTAGGACTCACTCTTGGCCCAGCTCTCAGAGGAGGCTGCTAAGGGAATGAGTGGCCACATATGGCCAGCACTCTCTCTTTCTCTGGCATGCTTTTTATTATTTAATAAATAATTACAAAATTATTTGATAAATAATTACAAAAGTACAATTAAGATACAGACCCCAGAGAAATTTAATTTTAACAGTTCAACTTGGAAAAATAAACCTTTAAGATTTATGGGAAAGAGAAGATTTTATGACCAAGAAAAAGACAGAGAGGATTACAGGAAATAAAATTTGTTTTGATTGCATGAGATTAAAAACATTTTGCTCAAACAAAATTAATCCAGTGAAAATTAAAAGGACAACAGGAAATGGAGGGGAGAATTGTAAAGCAAATTTCCCTGATAAAGGCCTCATTTCTCACATACATAAAGAACTTAGCCAAAGTGATTTTTAAAAATTATGAGCCATTCCCCAATTCTATGCCAAAAGGTATTGTAATTGTGTTCTATTGTATTATGATTGTAATTCCAAAGGTATGAACATACAGTTTTCAGATGAAGAAATCATAGCTATCCAAGGTCATATTAAAAACACTCTAAATCACTATGGATTAGAGAAATACAATTTAAAATAACTCTCAGCTACCACATCATATCTGTCTGATTGGCAAACATGACAAGAAATAGAAAATGACATTCTGGGGAGGATATGGAACTATTGGAAAAAATACACTGTTGGTGGAGTTGTGGATTGATCTAGCCATTCTGGAGAACAATTTGAAACCAGGACCACAGGGGCATAAAACTGCACACCTTTGACCCAGCATCACAATTAGATCTGTATCTCAGGAAAATCAAAGAAAAAATGAACTATTTGTACAAAAATATTCACAGTAGATCTTTTTGTGGTGGCCAACAATTGGAAATTAAAGGAATGTCCATCAAACGTAGAAAAGCAGAACATGTTGTGATATGACTTTGATGGAATTTTGTTTTAGTATAAACAATGAGCAGGATGGCTTCATAAAAACCTGAGAATTCATATATGAACTGATGCAAAGTGAAGTGAGCAGAACCAAGAGAACTTTATAAATTGCAAGAGTAACATTATAAAGATGAGCAAAGGCTTAGATTTATGTGAAAGGCTTAGATTTATGGTAGTTAGGTATAGCATTAAAAATGTAAATTAATTTTTGTGGTATTTATATATATTCTGATATAATTTTCATTATATCAGAATGGTAGGGTCAGGAGCACAGTTACTTATATTATTTTTAATGAGTTAAAGACTACTTTGCAATTGAATCTATACAAATCTGTAGTTTTCCTTGGGAGGTCAATACCAATTATTTTGTGCATTTTGTAGATATTTGGAAGGGGATTTTCCTTTCTGTTATTATATCTTGGGTTTTTTTTCCATTGTAAAGATATAGAAGTGCTGTTGATATTTGAGGATTTATTTTGTAGCTTGAACTTTTACTGAAACTGTTGCCTAATTAATATTTTTGCTGATTCACTAGTATTTTCCAAACATACCATTATATAATCACATTGGGAGAGTTTTGTCTTCTCTTTACCTATATTCATGTCCTTAATTTCTTTTTTTCTAATTATTTTTGCTAGCATTTTTAGAAATAGAACTAAAGAAAAGAGAATGGATATCCTTGCTTCATTGCCATATATACTAGGAAATGTTTTAGTGTAGTTCCATTGCATATGATGGTTGCTTTTTTATTTCAGATCAATGCTTCTTATGATAATTTTAAAATCTCTCTATAGTTGTACTCTAAAAACTATAGAGTTGTTTTTTTTTTCAGCAAAAAAGAGTCTGGTACTTTATCAAATGTCTTTTTCATTTTGTTCAATGTTTTATTTATTTGTAACATTCTTTTTACAAAATTTCTCCTCTCCAGCAACATCTACTCATTGAGAAGGCAAGCAATATATTATCAATTATAAATGTGAAATCATACAAAACCTATTCCCATATTATTGATATCACACAAAGCAAGCAAAAATAAGACTTTTTAAATTTTGATCTTCAATTTTCACTTAGAGTCCATAAGTTCTCTCTCTGGACAACATTTTTATCACAGGTTCTCCAAAATTGTCTTAGATCATTATATTGATCAGAGTAGCCAAATTTTTCACAGTTGATCATCATTACAACACTGCTGTTAATGTGTTCTATGAACTTTTGAAGGATTAAAAAGGACTGCTATGTTGCTGGCTCACCGTCTCCAAGCAATCAAACTACTATAGCCTACTGTGAGGTCTCCATAATACTGGAGAGAGTGAGTTCAGCATCTAGTTTGAGTGGAAGCTGATAGACTTGAAGACACATTCCCCAGGGCCATGATGGCAAACCTATGGTAAGTGTGTCTAAAAGGGCACACAGAGCCCTCTCTTTGGGCATGCGAGCTGTCACCCGCCAGAGTTCATTACTAAAAAGACAGAGGGACTTGGGGAAGTTGCTCCCTTTCCCTTCTCCACCATTCTGAGGACATTTTTCACTTCATCCACCCCTCTGCCTGCTGGGCAGCCCAATGGGAGTGCTGCACATATGATAGAGCTAGGAGGAGACCTGAGTGCTCTGGCCACTTCTCTCCCCCTCTCCAGAAATGTCCTCACTTCACCTGTCTCTGCACAGCAGCACAATGGAAACATTTCCTCTTCTGTCTTGGGTAAAGAGGCATGGCACGGGGCCTGGGTGGCAGGGCATAGAACTCAGTCTCTAGAAGCTATCACTGACCTAGGGAAACCATCATCAAAGGGGAAAATCAGAAATTCTCTGATTCTCTATGATCTTTCAAGGATTTGCAAATACATTAATTTTCCAAGCCAGATGACTTACACTCTTCAAACAAAAAGCAAATTTCATGTGTAGCTATGTCTTAAACTGTATCAATTAATACAGTTCCAACTACCTTAAACTGATAAATGTAGCAGTCCCATCCTTTCTTTGATTTCCTTTTTCTCTCTATTCCACTTTAAAATACCCTCTTTTTCATCTTCAACTTTCCTTCCCAACCTCAGATCTTACTGGGCTTGTGCACACAGGGCTTTAAACACTTATAGATAGGAAACATATTTCTGTATCAATACTGTATTACTATGAATTTCTTCTATCTTCTGATTTCTTTCTAATTCATTTGCTCCTACCTATTCCACAAGAGGGTTCATTTTAAAACTTGTGACATTGTGTTGGTACCAATACAACATGTCAGTTGTCTATTATTCAATCCATTCTTACTTAATGTAAGCAATAAAATTTGTCAGTGATGACACATCATCACTGAAACTAATCTCATCCACTCAGACTGATCTCTTACTGTTAGCTTGTTAGTAAATTCCCATGTTCTTTTATTCTTATAACTCCAAGAATATTGAATGACTGACTACCTGAGTAAAAGGGCTACATAAAATGTGAAGATGGTCACTGTTTAAGGATTAAAATAGCAAGTTGAAATGTCCTAATAGGAAAGGTTGTTTGGGACAAATTAACAATGTGAAAAAGTGAAGTCTCTGTGATACTCATTTTTTTAAAAAACCCTTATTCTGTGTTAGAATCACTACTGTGAATTTGTTCTAAGGCAGAAGAGTGGTAAGGGTTAGGCAATGGGGGTCAAGTGACTTGCCCAGGGTCACACAGCTAGGAATTGTTTGAGGCCAGATTTGAACCTAGGACCTCCCGTCTTTAGGCCTGGCTCTCCATCCACTGGGCTACCCAGCTGCCTCCTGTGATACTCTTCCACAAAAGCCTAATTGACTGGGTGATCAAATCTAGGCTAAGAAAACAAATAGCAAGGAAAGCAGGTTTATTTGTCAAATTCTTTTTATCTCAGAAAGATCTTTTTAAAAGGCTAATAGATTATTTGTAAATAATATTCATGCAAACTGTTCACTAGGCAAGCATTATTTAGATTTGCCTCCAGAACAAGCCATTTTTCAGCATAATTACTCATATAATATAGTATATTTGTTCTGGGCAGATTGTATCAGGCAAATATGTGAGGAAATGCATTTGCATAAAGAACAGAGTTCTAAATAATTCATTCACTCATTTTTTTCAACAGCATGTTAAGCACCAGGAGAACATATGAATCACAGATCTATGATTATAAATGAGCAATGCATTTGTAGATAAAGTTGCTGCTTTCAATTAAGTTGATATTAAATAGATTTGCTTTATCAAAAATGTTTTACTCTATTTTAAGTGTCCTATCCCCATGATAATGAATAAATCTGATTCACTAGAATACCAAATCAAAATCCAGGAAAAAGCAATCAATTTTCATTACCTAAATGAACCCTCCCCAAAGTATAATGAATGAACAATAATAAATCAAGATCAAATTTGTTAAATTTATAAAAATAGAACTTCACCAGTGGTAATTGAAATGATATGCCATGAAGCATAAGAGGTGTATGATTTTGTACTTCAGAATACCTACTGAATGTAATAAAAATAACTGTAATTTATGAAAGAAACGTGTCTTATCTCTTTTTCTTTGAATTTCCACAAGTATGGTATACTTTCTGTAACAATTAACCAGACTTAGTAGGAAAGTGTGATAAGTATTAATTGACTAAGTTGTTAAACCTTGATATTATTTGACCAACTCTTTAGAATTTATTCTGAATATCCCTATATACATACATCTATTTTCTTCTAATAGAATATAAATTCCTTGAATTTAGGAAATATTTTAATTTTGTATTTTTATTCCAAATACAAAGACTCCTAACAAACAAATTGGATGCTTAAATATACTGATTAATAGATCAAAAGATGCAAACATATATTTTTGGATAAAGAAATCAAAGCTATATGTAACTATATGAAAAATTTTGTAAATCATTATTGATTAAAGAAATATGAATCAAAACAATTCTGAGATACCATTTCACACCTATCTAATTGGCTAAAATTATAAAAGGGCAAAATAACAAATGTTAGAGATGTCAAAAAACTAGGGACACTAAAATACTGTCAATGAAACTATGAACCAATCCAATCACTTTGAAGAGAAATCTGGATCTCAAAGAGATCCTAAAATAAAAATTCCCAATAATATAGCCAAATTCTCGGGTTCCAAGGACAAGGAGAAAATATTTCAAGCAGTCAAAAAGAAGCAATTCAAATACTGTGAATCCACAGTCAGGATGACACAAAATTTAGCAAATTCCACATTAAAGGATTTGAGGCCATGGGATAGGAGATAATGGAAGGGAAAGGAGATTGGATGCAACTAAAGTCACCTATTCAGTAAAATTGATTATAGTCTTTCAGAGGGAAAAATGAAGTAGAGAACTTTGAAGAATTCCTGATGGAAAGTATCACAACTGAATGGCAAATATAACTCTCAGATATCAGCCTCAATAGGAGCATAGGAGGGTAAACAAGAAAGAGAAATCATAAATGATTAAATAAGGTTAATATATCTATTGATTGGGGAATGGCTGAATAAACAATGGTAGATGATTGGGATTGAATACTATTGCACTATTACAAATGATAATGGTGAAGCCAAAATAGTAGAGAAGGTACCTAAGCCCATCTGATCTCTACCAAATTACACTCCAAAAAACCCTGATATAATGCCTCAGAAAGAATTCTAGAGCAGCAAAACTCAGAAAAAAAGAAAAGATGGAGTGAAGTAATTTTTCAGCCCCAAAACAACTTATAAGGCCAGCACAAGGGATCTAGTGCACAGAAGTGAAGGTTGAGAGAAAAGCAGCAAGCCAAAGTAAGCCCCACCTTGGCAATGGGCCCTGGGCACAGCTAAAGCAACAGCCAGGGCTTCCAAAGCTATCAGGAACAGATGGTAAGGAAGATCAGACAACTGCTCAGAAAGAGATTACAGGGGTCTTTTAGTGACTTTTGGGTCCAAGATTCTTGTCACATTGCCCATATAAAGATCTAAGTAGAAACCTGAGAAGCAATCTGAGGGGAGGAGGAACTCAGCACACAATAGTGTGTGAAGTCACAGGAAAGCAGAGAAACCTGGTCCTAATATTAAACCTTCCTCGCATTGCTGGTATAAATCCCAGGTCATAGTGAATAATCCCCATGATCACTTGCTGGAGTCTTTTTTTAATTTTAATTTTAATTTTGAATATTTTCCCATAGTTACATGTTTCATGTTCTTTCCCTCACCCCCAAACTCCCCTAACCCCGCTTAGCCAATGCACAATTCCACTGGGTTTTACATGTATCACTGATTGAGACCTAATTCCATATTATTGATAGTTGGGCTAGAGTTATCATTTAGTGGCTGCATCCCCAATAATATCCCCATCAGCCCATGTGTTCAAGCAGTTGTTTTTCTTCTGTGTTTCTCCTCCCACAGTTCTTCCTCTGAATGTGGCTAGTTTTCTTTCTCGTAAGTCCCTCAGCCTTGCTCTGGATCCTTGCATTGCTGCCAGTACAGAAGTCCATTGCATTCTATTTTACCACAGTGTATCCGTCTCTATGTACAATGTTCTACTGGATCTGCACCTTTCATTCAGCATCAATTCTTGGAGGTCCTTCCAGTTCACATGGAATTCTTCCAGTTCATTATTCCTTTGAGAATGGAGTCTTTTTGCTATTATTCTATTTAAGATTTTTGCATCTATGTTCATTAAGGAAATTGATCTGTAGTTTTCTTTCTCTGATTTTGGAATGCCTGGTTTTGAAATCACTACCATATTTGTGTCATAAAAAGAATTAGGTAAGACTCCTTCTTTGCTTATTTTGTCAAATAATTTGTATAGTATTGGAATTAGCTGTTTTTTAAGAGTTTGATAGAATTCATCTGTGAATCCATCTAGTACTGGGAATTATTTAAAGAACAACTAATCTCAATTTTATATAAATTATTTGACAAAATAACCAAAGAAGGAGTTTTACCAAATTCCTTTTATGACACAAATATGACACTGATTCCAAAGCTAGACAGACAAAAACAAGAGAAAGAAAAATACAGAACAAGCTCCTTAATAAATATGCAAAGATCTTAACTAGAATACTAGCAAAAAGACACGAGGATAATACAGTATAATCAGGTGGGATTTATACCAGGAATGCAAGACTGGTTTAATATTAGGAAAACCATTCATATAATTGACCATATCAATGATCAAACCAACAGAAATCACATGATTATCTCACTAGATGCAGAAAAAGTCTTTAACAAAATACAACATCCATTCCATTCCTATTGAAAACACCAGAAAGTATAGGAATAGAAGGGCCATTCCTCAAAATAATAAACAGCATCTATTTAAAACCATCAGAAAGTATCATCTGCAATGGGAACAAGTTAGAAGCCTTCCCAGTAAGATCAGGAGTGAAGCAAGGATGTCCATTATTACCTTCTATTATTTAATATTGTTCTAGAAATGCTAGCGATAGCAATTAGTGAAGAAAAAGAAATAGAAGGGATTAAAGGCAAATGAGGAAACTAAACTATCACTCTTTGCAGATGATTTGATGGTATTCTTAAAGAACCCCAGAAAATCACTAAAAGACTACTGGAAATAATTACAACTTTAGCAAAGTTGCAAGGTTCAAGATAAACCCACATAAATCATCAGCATTTCTATATATTTCCAAGAAAACTCAGCAGCAGGAGTTAGAAAGAGAAATTCCTTTTAAAATCACTCTAGACAATATAAAATATTTAGGAATCTATCTGACAAGATAAATAAAGGAATTATATGATCACAACTACAAAACACTTTTCACACAATTAAAACTAAATCTAAAAAATTGGAAAAATATTAATTGTTCCTGGGTAGGATGAGCTAGTATAATAAAAATGACAATCTTACCAGAATTAATCAATTTATTCAGTGCATATCTATCAAACTACCAAAAACTTTTTATAGAATTAAAAAAAATCACTTTCTTAATGTTTCTATTCATTTCCTTCCACAAAAGAATCATTATGGAAAAATGTTTTACATAAATACGAATGTAAAATATATATGCGATTGTATACTATCTCAACAATATTCAGGGGTTAGGAGAGGTGAGAGAAGGGAGGGAGAGAATTCAATACTTAATATTCTTTTTACATTGTTGGAAACTATTTTTACATGTAATTGAGGGAAAATAAAATATTTTTTAAAAAGAAAGAAATGTTAAGAATGATGCTCTTAGAAAGACATATGAATTGATGGAAGTGAAATGAGAAGGACCAGTATAATACTGAATACAGTAAAAGCATATTGTATAATAATCAACTATGAATGAGTTAGCTACTCTCAGAAATACAATATGAGACAATTCTAAAGGAATTATAATGAAAAATGCTATCTACCTCCATAGAAAGAGTCAGACTGTAGGTCAAAGCATACATTTTAAATCTTTCTTTATTTTCCAAGTTTATTTTAGTTTGTTTTTCTTTCATAACACAACTAATATGGAAATATGTTTAGTATGACTGCCCATGTATAACCTATATCAAATGGCATGTCATCTCTCAAGGAAGCAGGGGAGGGGCAGGGTTTGGAGAATTTGGACCTGAAAACTTTAATAAACAAATGATTAAAATTGTTTTTACATGTAATTAAGAAAAATAAAGTATAAAAATAAAAAGATAAAATGTACATAAAACATTGCTGATATCAGAATGACTACAGAAAGATTTTAAGGACCTTACAGGATAGAGAACATTTTTTTCTTCATTATGCAGATGATGAATCTTTGGTTTATCATTGTAGTCCTCTGTCAGAATTTGAAAACAAGGCATATAAAAAAAGAGATTCCCTTGTAATTCCTGGTTCTATGTAAAAGCAGGGGTCTTCCAAAGAAAAATAATTTTCTTTATCTTTCTTTTAGAAATAACACACTTAAAGCCTAAGTCTAATTAATCTGCTGGCTATTACCGTGGTTTTACTGCGTATGTGAATAAATAAATAAATAAATAAACAAACAAACAAACAAATAAATAAATAAATAAGTGGATAGCTAGTTAAATAAATAAATAAATAAATGAATGTATGTATATATATATATTTCATATATATATATTTCATATATATCCACCTGAACTCGATTTATATTGTTTTATTTTTTTAAACCCTTACCTTCTGTCTTGGAGTCAATACTGTGTATTGGTTCCAAGGCAGAAGAGTGGTAAGGGCTAGGCAATGGGGGTTAAGTGACTTGCTCAGGGTCACACAGCTGGGAAGTATCTGATGTCAGATTTGAACCTAAGACCTCCTGTCTCTAGGCCTGGCTCTCAATTCACTGAGCTACCTAGCTGCCCCCTGTATTACTTTATTTTAAACTGGATTAACCATTAAAATCCAAGCTATCTGTTTCCATAAATAACCATAAAATCATGGCATTTTTAATACTAAAAAGAATTTTAAAATGTGACATGAGGAAAATTTTTTTCTCATTACTGAAAATTTTAATTATATATCTTTGTATATAATAAATATTTTCTCTTTGGAAAACACACAATCAAACAACTTGTGTAACTCATCTAAAGAAGGATTTCTGGGTATTCATAGTTGAAATGAAGGATTCCCTAGGTGGATACAAAGAATGATATTCTGTTTGCTATTTTCCTATTAAATTAGGAATTTGACTTACATGTCAAGATACAAATTTTATACACCTCAAAAAATTATGCCATCTTGTAGAGGTCATGCAAGTTCTATAATTGGTATGAAAATTTAACTACTACATCAGTATTCTTTATTTGGACTCCCTGCAGTCTTCATGAGTCTGAAAAGAATACTTGATGAGACTGAAAAGAATTCATTTGATTTTGATGTTGAAAATGTGTGGCTTAGCAGCCAGTTTTCCTTTCTTTTTCCTTCAAGTATGATTCCTGTATGTTTCCATCCCTCAAGATGGGGGTAATACTGAATTTTGGTTTTCCAGATAATCCTTAATGACTACATCCAATATAGACTAAAACTTTCATATTTTAATTTTTTTCAATTCGTTTTTATAAACATTTATTAATATTCGTTTTTAACATGGTTACATGATTTATGCTCCTACTTTCCCGTTCACCCCCCCACGCCCCCCCCACCCACGGCCGACGCACATTTCAACTGGTTTTAACATGTGTCCTTGATCAAGACCTATTTCCAAATTGTTGGTAGTTGCACTGGGGTTTTAGAGTCTACATCCCCATTCATGTCTGCCTCAAACCATGTGTTCAAGCAGTTGTTTTTCTTCTATGTTTCCTCTCCTGCAGTCCTTCCTCTGAATGTGAGTAGCATCTTTGCCATAAATCCCTCAGAGCTGTCCTGGGTCATTGCATTGCTGCTGGTACAGAGGTCCATTACATTTGATTTTACCACAGTGTATCAGTCTCTGTGTACAATGTTCTTCTGGCTCTGCTCCTTTCGCTCTGCATCTGTTCCTGGAGGTCTTTCCAGTTCACATGGAATTCCTCCAGTTTATTATTCCTTTTAGCACAATAGTATTCCATCACCAGAATATACCACAGTTTGTTCAGTCATTCCCCAATTGAAGGACATCCCCTCCTTTTCTAGTTTTTTGCCACCACAAAAAGTGCAGCTATAAATATTTTCATACAAGTCTGTTTATCTATGATCTCTTTGGGGTACAAACCCAATAATGGTATGGCTGGATCATTTTATAGCCCTTTGAGCATAGTTCCAAATTGCCAGGCAGAATGGTTGGATCAGTTAACAACTCCACGAGCAATGCATTAATGTCCCAATTTTGCCACATCCCCTCCAACATTCATTACTCTCCCCTTCTTTCATTTTAGCCAATCTGCTAGGTGTGAGGTGATACCTCAGAGTTGTTTTGATTTGCATTTCTCTAATTATTAGAGATTTAAAACACTTTCTCATGTGCTTATTGATAGATTTGATTTCTTTACCTGAAAATTGCCTATTCATGTCTCTTGCCCATTTATCAATTGGGGAATGGCTTGATTTTTTTCTACAATTGATTTAACTACTTGTATATTTGAGTAATTAGACCCCTGTCTGAGTTTTTTGTTATAAAGATTTTTTACCAATTTGTTGTTTCCCTTCTGATTTTGACTACATTGTTTTTGTTTGTACAAAAGCTTTTTAGTTTAATATAATCAAAACCATTTAATTTACATTTTGTAATTTTCTCTAACTCTTGCTTGGTTTTAAAATCTTTCCTTTCCCAGAGATCTAACAAGTATACTATTCTGTGTTCACTTAACTTATTTATAGTTTCCCTCTTTATATTCAAGTCATCCACCCATTCTGAATTTATCTTGGTGTAGGGTGTGAGGTGTTGATCTAGACCTAATCTCTCCCATATTGTTTTCCAAATTTCCCAGCAGTTTTTGACAAATAGTGGATTCATGTCTCAAGAGTTGGGCTCTTTGGGTTTATCATACACTGTCTTGCTGATGTCATTTACCCCAAGTCTATTCGACTAATCCTCCCTTCTGTCTCTTAGCCAGTAACGTATTGTTTAGATGACCACAGTTTTATAGTATAGTTTAATATCTGGTACTGCTAGGCCCCCCTCCTTCACATTTTTTTTCATTATTTCCCTTGATATTTTTGACCTTTTGTTATTCCAGATGAACTTTGTTATAGTTTTTCCTAATTCAGTAAAAAAGTTTTTTTGGTAGTTTGATAGGTATGGTACTAAATAGGTAAATTAAATTGGGTAGAATGGTCATTTTTATTATGTTAGCTCTTCCTACACATGAGCAATCAATGGCTTTCCAATTGTTTAGATCCAGTTTTATTTGTTTGGAAAGTGTTTTGTAGTTGTTTTCATATAATTGTGGTGTTTGTTTTGGTAGATAGATTCTCAAGTATTTTATATTATCTAGGGTGATTTTAAATGGTGTTTCTCTTTCTACCTCTTGCTGCTCTAGTGTGTTGGAAATGTATAGAAATGCTGATGATTTACATGCATTTATTTTGTATCCTGCAACTTTGCTAAAGTTCTTGATTATTTCTACAAGCTTCTTGGTTGATTCTCTAGGATTTTTTAAGTAGACCATCATATCATCTGCAAAGAGTGATAGCTTAGTCTCCTCATTGCCTATTTTGATACCTTCAATTTCTTTTTCTTCTCTAATTGCTATTGCTAGTGTTTCTAGTACAATGTTGAATAATAGAGGTGATAATTGGCATCCTTGTTTCATGCCTGATCTTACTGGGAAGGCTTCTAATTTATCCCAGTTGTATATGATGTTTATTGATGGTTTTAGGTATATACTGTTTATTATTTTTAGGAAAGGTCCTTCTATTCCTATACTTTCCAGTGTTTTCAATAGGAATGGATGCTGTATTTAGTCAAAGGCTTTTTCAGCATCTATTGAGATAATCATGTGATTTTTGTTTGTTAGACTGTTCATATGATCAATTATGTGGATGGTTTTCCTAATGTCGAACCATCTTTGCATTCCTGGTATAAATCCCACCTGATCATGGTGGATGATCTTCTTGATTACTTGCTGGAGTCTCTTTGCTACCATTCTACTTAAGATTTTTGCATCTACGTTCATTAGGGAGATTGGTCTGTAGTTTTCTTTCTCTGTTTTTGATCTCTCTGGCTTTGGAATCAGTACCATATTTGTGTCGTAAAAGGAATTTGGTAGAACTCCTTCTCTGCTTATCATATCAAATAATTTGTATAGTATTGAGATTAGTTGCTCTTTGAATGTCTGATAGAATTCACTTGTGAATCCATCAGGCCCTGGAGATTTTTTCTTAGGGAGTTCTATGATGGCTTGTTCAATTTCTTTTTCTGATATGGGATTATTTAGGTATTCTATTTCTTCTGCTGTTAATTTATATTTTTGTAAATATTCATCCATATCTCCTAAATTATTATATTTATTGCCATATAATTGTTGCCATATAATTGGGTGAAATAGTTTTTAATGATTGCCTTAATTTCCCCTTCATTAGAGGTAAGGTCTCCCTTTTCATCTTTGATACTGTCAATTTGGTTTTCTTCTTTCCTTTTTTTATTAGATTGACCAATACTTTGTCTATTTTATCTGTTTTTTTCAAAATACCAGCTTCTAGTCTTATTTATTAATTCAATAGTTCTTTTACTTTCGATTTTATTAATTTCTCCCTTGATTTTTATTATTTCTAATTTAGTTTTCATCTGGGGATTTTCAATTTGCTCGCTTTCTAGTTTTTTGAGTTGCATGCCAGGTTGTTTAATCTCTGCCCTCCTTAATTTGTTAATATATACACTCAAGGATATAAATTTCTCCCTGAGTACTGCCTTGGCTGCATCCCACAGAGTTTGGTAGGATTTCTCATCATTGTCATTCTCTTCAATGAAATTGTTGATTGTTTCTATGATTTCATCAGTCTTTGTGAATGTACCATGTGCAGCTGAAAAGAAGGTGTATTCCTTTTTCTCCCTATTAATTTTTCTCCATATATCAATTAAATCTATTTTTGTAGAACTTCATTCACCTCTCTTACCACTTTCTTATTTATATTTTGGTTTGAATTATCTAGATCTGAAAGAGGAATATTTAGATCTCCCACTATTATGGTTTTACTATCTACTTCCTTCTTGAGCTCTGCCAGTTTCTCCTTTATGAATTGGGATGCTATGCCATTTGGTACATACATATTGAGCAGTGTTATTTCCTCATTGTTTATACTGTCTTTAATCAGGATGTAATGACCTTCCCTGTCTTTTTTAATCATATCTATTTTTACTTTGGCTTTGTCAGAAATCACAATTGCCACTCCTGCCTTCTTTTTCTCATTTGATGCCCGAAAGATTTTGCTCAACCCTTAACCTTCAACTTCTGTATGTCCACCCGCCTCATATGTGTTTCTTTTAGACAACATATGGTAGGATTTTGGTTTCTAATCCACTCTGATATTTGCTTCTATTTTATGAGCGAGTTCATCCCATTCACACTCAGAGTTATAATTTTCAGTTGTGCATTTCTAACATTTTCGTTTCCTCCCCTATTCCTACCCCTTCTTTTTAAACTATTTCCTTTTAAACCAGTGGTTTGCTTTTAGCCAGTATCCCTTATCCCCTCACTTGATTAACTTCCCTTTCTACCCCCTCCCTTATTATTCACCTCTTTTTATTTTTAAAGGCGTAATGAATTCCCTCCCCCTTCTTCTCCCCTTCCTTTTTTGGCTTCCCCACTCCCCTGCTCCCCTTGGTTTATCCCTTCTGACTTTGTCAGTAGGGTTAAATAGAGTTTTATATCCCAATGGATAATATAGCTACTTTTCCCTCTCCGGGTTGATTACACTGAGAGTAAGATTCAAATATTACTTCTTAATACTCTCTTCCTCTCCTTCTTATAATAGTATTTGTCCTCTCCCCTTCCCATGCCCTCTTTGTGTGTAAGAGAATATCGTATTTTTCTTATTCTCTCAAGTTTCTCTTGGTGTCCCCTGCTATTCACCCCCCTCTTTCCCACCCCCCATATCATCTTAGAACATTTAGTATTCCACCCTCTCCCTATGAATTATTCTTCAGATTACCATAATAGTGAATAGAGTTCACTATTGCAATTTATACATAGCATTTTTCCACATAGGAATACAGATAAATAGATCTTACTGAGGCTCTTAAAGAGGCAAATTTAAAAATCATGAGTTTTCTTTCTTTTCCCTATGTTTCGTATTTACCTTTTCATGTTTCTCTTGATTTTTGTGGTTGGATATCAAACTTTACATTTAGTCTTGGTCTTTTCTGTGCAAATACTTGGAAATCTTCAATTTTGTTGAATGCCCTTACTTTCCCCTGGAAGTATATAGTCAATTTTGATGGGTAGTTGATCCGTGGTTGAAGGCCCAGCTCTCTTGCCTTTCTGAATATCATATTCCAAGCTTTGCGGTCTTTTAGAGTGGAGGCTGCCAGATCCTGTGTGATCCTGATTGATGCTACTTGATATTTGAATTGTCTCTTTCTGGCTTCCTGTAAGATTTTTTCTTTTACTTGGAAGCTCTTTAATTTGGCTATTATATTCCTGGGCATTGTCTTTTCTGGGTCTAGTTTAGAGGGTGATCTATGGATCCTTTCAATGTCTATATTGCCCTCTTGTTATAGAACTTCAGGGCAATTTTGCTGAATAATTTCTTTTAGTATGGAGTTCAAATTTCTATTAATTTCTGCTTTTTCAGGGAGACCAATGATTCTCAAATTGTCTCTTCTAGACCGGTTTTCTTGGTCTGTCACTTTCTCATTGAGATATTTCATGTTTTCTTCTATTTTTTCATTCTTTTGACTTTGTTTTATTTGTTCTTGCTGTCTTGAGAGATCATTAGCTTCTAATTGCTCAATTCTAGCCTTTAGGGACTGGTTTTCTGGTGTTTAATTTGCTTATCAGTTCATTTGATTTCTGAGCCTCACTTTCCAATTGCAAAATTCTGCCTTTTAAACTGTTATTTTCTTGCCTGATTTCCTTTTGAGCTATTTCCCATTTCTCTAGCCAAATCTTTTCCAACTTTCTTGTCATCTCGGATTTGAACTCTTCAAGAGCTTGTGACCAGTTTTCATTATTTTGGGAGGGTCCGGATGTGATTGCTTGTTTGTTCTCCTCTTCTGTTTGCTTTGTTGTCTGGATTTTCTCTGTGTAAAAGTTGTCGAATGTTAAAGATTTCTTCTTCTTGTTGTTAATCTTTCTCTTTTGGCCTTCCTGATTCTGGGTTGCCATTGTTAGCCCAGCCCGTTCTCAGGTTTATCCTCACGCTCAGGGTCTGTCTGCGCTCTTTAGGCTCCTGAGGTCTCAGGTCTGGTTGTTCTCAAGGTCAAGCCCCCTGGTGGACCCCCTTGCTTGATCCTCTGCTGGAGGTTCCTTTACAGGTCTCAGGGTGCTGCTTCCACAGTCGTATACCCATCTGCACTGGTTTGCCACTCAGGGTTTCAGAGCCTTTGCTCGAGCCTGTGTCCGCCTCTGCCCGTGTCTGAGCTTTGTGTCAGCGCTCAAAGTCTGTGTGCTTTCTTTAGCCTTTTGGGGTCCTAAGTCTTGCTGCTCTCAGGAACAGGCCCTAGAGCTGCCAATGACTCAATGGGTGCCCCATACTTGTGTGTGTTTGGGGGGGTTTCTCAGCCCACGATTTAGTGAGAGCTGTTTCACCCCTTAGTAGCATGGAAATGTCCCAATTACACATACCTTCCACGCTGCTCCCTGTTGTGGGGTCCCTCCGTTCCTCTGGATTTGTTTTTATGTCCCCTTGAGGAGTCCTGTATGTTTTGGTTAGGAGAGGTTAAGCGCTGCTTTTTACTCTGCCGCCATCTTAACCCGGAAGTATCTTTCTTCAATTCTCATCATATTTTAATTTTTAAGTGAAAAATATTTGTTACTTCAAATAAGCTTTTTTTCTAAGCTTAGATATGGGTCCCTGATCCTTGCACTTTTGTACAGGAATTTGGATGGCTCCTTCCAGAAATGTGGTAGACCAGTGATGAAAATACTTGATGTTTTCGATTGTCTGGCAAATGGCTTTAGTCATCTTGTGCCCCATGATACTGGTGCAGGTGTGAAAGAGCATTTTTTTTTTCAAAAAGAATAAAAAACTTTCAACTTTCAGTTTCACCCTCTGTGATATAATATTCCATATTGTACGATGTGCTTTCAAAAGGAAGGAAGG
>NC_058135.1:20680196-20701522 GCF_016433145.1 Gracilinanus agilis | reverse complement strand
ATATATATATATATATATATATATATATATATATATATATATATACCTCATCTTTCTCCTGAGCTTCTGTCCCCTGTATTCAATTGTCTACTGAACATCTCTACTTATATGTTCCAGAGGCACTTGAATATTGACATATCCAAAATCAGCAGATACCTATGTGGCTCAGTGGATTGAGAGCCAGGTCTAGAGATGGGAGGTTCTAGGTTCAAATATGGCTTCAGACACTTCCTAGCTGTGTGACCTTGGGCAAGTCATTTAACTCTCATGCCCTAGCCCTTATTACTCTTCTGCCTTAGAACCAATACACAGTATTGATTCTAAGATTGAAGGTAAGATTTTTTTTTAAGTTTTTATTTTTTAAATCAAATTCACTATCTTTCCCTCCTATAACCATGTGTTCTATCTACTAAGATGATGAAAGCATTATTCTACCAGTCACTCAACTTCAAAATCTAGGAATCATACTTGAATCTTTGCTCTTATACCACTCCTATCGAATGAGTTGTCACATCTTGTCTAATCAATCTCATTAATATCTTTCCTATCTACTCAATTATCTTCACTAATACCACAATCACACTTATTTAGGTTCTTCATTTATTCTCTCCCCTCTCTAATATCTCCTCCATACAGGTTTCAAGTCGATATCACAAAAATATAGGTATGACCCTGTCACTCCTTTGCCTAAGACACTTCATTGACATCCCATTGCCTTTAGGATATAGTTCATAGATTTCTCTTCTTAAAATCTTTATATTTTAGATTTATGGTTGTAGACTCTTAATGACCACCCTAGAACAATTATCAATAATATGGAAATAGGTCTTGATTGATGGATGACACATGAAGAAACCAGTGGAAATGCACGGGGTGGGGTGGAGGGGAGAGAGCAAGAACATAAATCATGTAACCATGGAAAAAATTTTTCTAAAAAATAAAAAATAAAATCTTTATATTCAGACTTTAATATATCTTTCTAAGCTGAAAGGTGTGGGAAGCCAATAAGAGAATATATAAAAATCTGAGACTCCTCTTTTGACCCATTTTATGATACACACCTTTTCTTATTGAAAAACATTATAGCCTTCTAGGAAAACTTTAAGTTCTTAGTAAATCAGCACTTAATGAGTTAACAGCCTTTTTTCATTCAGCAGAGTAAAGCTGCAGCTGTGGGTATATCTCTCTAACTGCTCCAGGAATCCCAAGGTCACGGAGTGGCAAGCTCAGGCAAAATAACTTTTAGATAAAGTGAGGCTCATTTTTAACCTTGAGACTGTTTCTCATCCAGCATTATCTTCATAAGAAAATTCTTTGTAAAACTATAACTTTATTGTGCTTTGATGTGACATAATTTGTGTTTCTGCGCAAACGCGAAGTTTCAGGGGGGTCCTTTTGTGTAAAATGAGTCTTGAAGTATATATAATAAACTCCATGCTCTTGGAGCCAGAGCTGGAAGCATGAGGTAAAAGACAACTCCCTTGTTCTGTCCTTATTTCCTTATCAACTAAACTGTCCTTATCAGATTATCAGAGATAATAAAGAGATCTCCATAGAAAGGTATCTATTATTCCTTTTATATACTTTATGATTCAAACAAACTCTCCTATTTAATTCATCCCTTATAAATTATTCCATTTCCCACCTTTGCACATGTAGTCCCCAGTGCCTAGAGGCTCTAATAAAATCATGGGTTCATAGATTTGGGGGAGGAATCTTAGATGCCTCTCCTTATCTCTATATCTTAGAAGTCACAGTTCAATTCAAGGTTCAATTTAAGTGTTTCTCCTTTCAAGAGGCCTTTCCTGATTTTCTTCCCCAACCCATAAACTTTGTGATACACATATATACCCACACACATACAAATAAATGCACACACACTAATTTGTTTACCACATATTGTGTCCTTTGAGTAAAATGTACAATCTTTGATAACATTATTTTACTTTGGCATTTTTATTCTCAACAGTAAGTAATGTACCTGGTACATAAAAGGTATCTGCTGATGTATTAATTGACTTATTGAAGTTGACTATCTACTGAGAATGAACAAGAAGCAAGTTATAAATTCTTAGTTTTTTTAAAAAAATTTGATTAATCTTCCTCCATTCCAGTGATATCACCACTTTCTCTTCCTCATTGCAAACAGCACAGTTTACAGCAAATAGCAAAATAATACCTTTTCTTTTTTTAATCTAAGGGTCATAGTCTATCAATGATTGAAAAGCTTAAAGAAATGAAAGATTTTTTATTCATATCTTTCACATAGAACACAGTGCTTGTCACATAGTCTGAATAAATATTTATTCATAAATGATTAAGTGGTAGTATAAACTCAGGTCTTTTGATTTTTCAGTCCCAGTATCACACCATTGTCAAAACACATGCTCTCTCATTTTTCCCCTTTTGAGGAAGGAGATTTGTGGGAAAGAAAAGTATCCTTTTGTTGCTTAAAAATTAATAGAATGGTATTTAAATGTAATTCAAATTTTAGGCAATTATTTATCTTCTTAGTTCTTCAACTTTTCATTTTATTTTTGCATCTCTATATAATTGCTTCTTGTTCCTTTCTGTGATTTCTTCATTTCCCTGTTTTAAACTTATATCATTATCAAGGAATGCAACAAAAGTTCTTAATTAGAAATATTTTCATAACTAGAAAGGTTCTGTTTCACTACTTCCAATCTGTACCATTTTGGATAAGTTAGCTTCTTTGTGTCCCTTTCTCCTCACCTTATAAGTAGTAGGTTGATCTAGATATCAGTGGAGAGAGACAGAGGCAGAGACAGAGAAAGAGAGAGGGAGAGCACAAAAACAAATATGCTTTGATCTGCACTCATACACTACCAGTTCTTTTTCTGAAGGTGGATAGCATTTTTAATCATAAGTCATTCAGAAATGTCTTAATTTATTGTATTGCTGAGAATAGCCAGGTCCTTCACAGTTGATCATAGTAAAATGTTTCTATTATACTGTACAGTGTTCTCCTGGCTCTGCTCATTTCACCTTGAATCACTCCATGTATGACTTCCAGGTTTTCTCAGATAGCATTCTGTTCATCAGTTCTCATAGCATCATAGTATTACATCACAGTCATGTATCACTTGTATTTATGCCATGACTGTCCAATTGATGGGCAATACTTCAATTTCTAATTCTTTGCCACCACAAAAAGTGCTGTTTATGTAATATAAAAATGAGTCTGTGTGTAAAATATATTTTTATTTTTTCTCATCTCTTTGAGATACAGACCTAGTAATGGAACTGCTAAGACAAAATGTATGTTATTTTCTAGCCTAGGAATAGTTAAAAATTTCAGAATGGTCGAATAACTTTAAAAACTGCAGCAACATTGCACTAGTATTGCAACAGTATCCCAGTTTCCTCATGTCCGCTTCAACATTTTAATTTTTTCCTTTTTAGTCATATTAACTAATCTGAGAGTTTTTAGTTTGTGATCTTTTTCAAGAGCTAATTGGTGAATTCGTTCAATTTTTATTTAACAATAGACTATAAGGTATTAGGGTAGTTTTTCTAGATAATGTATTGAAATATCATATCTATGCTCTTTTTTGTTTATCATGGCATTCAGGTAATGCAATAATTCTTAAATTAGCTCCCCTAGATCTATTTTCCAATTCAATTGTTTTTCTTTTTTTCTAAAGAGATATTTCACATTTTCTCTTAATTTTATTTGATTGGGGTTTTTATTTCTCAGAGTCATTAGCTTCCATTTGCTCAATTCTAATTTTTTTAAAATCTTATTTTCTTTAGTGAGCTTTTCTAATTGCATTTTTTTCCTCATTTGGCTGACTCCACTTTTTAAGTAGTGCTCTTCAGTGGATTTCTGTGCCTTTTTTTACCACCAACATTGCTTTTAAGATATTATTTTCTTCAGCTGTTTTATGTCTTCTTAACCAAGATGCTGACTCTTTTTTCATAATTTTCTTACATTACTATCATTTTCTCCCCATTTTTTTCCTCTACATCTCTGGGTTGATTTTCATAATCCTTTCTGAGTTTTCCAGCTATTCTTTGGCAGCCTGAGACAAATTCACATTTTTCTTTAAGTCTTTACCTGTAGATGTTTCAACATTTTTGACTTCCTCTGAAATTATGTTTTGATTTTCTCTGCCATCAAAGTAATTGTATATGGTCAGGCACTTTCTTGTTGTTGTTTGCTCATTCCTCCAGCCTATTTCTTGAATTTTAACTAATGCTATAACTGGGTTCTACTTCCAGGTTAAGGGAACATTGGCCCAAGTTTTAGCTTTTTCATGCTTCTGCTTGCAAAGCTAGTACTGATGTTCCATAAGTTTTCAGTTCTTCTAAGATGGCACAATTTAAGGAAAGGAATGGTCACAGATCTCTTGTAATATACTTTGGTCTGTGAGTTATCACAAGAACTCTTTTCTACCCTAGAAGTCTGTTCAGGAGCACTGGTCCCACTAGTGTCTCTCCTTCCTCTGGGACTCTGAGCATAAACTACATATGAGCAATGCAACAGGTTTTATTTTTTTTTATCTAATGCCAGCAAAGGGGATCCCTGTAATCACCTTCTGACCAGTTGCTGAAACTGTTACCATCTGGAGCTGAAAGCTCCAGAAATTGCTGCCATAGATCCCATCACCCCCGAAGCCTTCTGTTGCTTTGCCCCAGGGCATTGCCTGCACTGGACTGTGCTCTACTCTCATACCAGTGAGACAGACCTATCCTATTCATCTTCTATGTTGTCTTGGAATGGAAAATTGTTTAATACTGTCCTTTTGTTGGTACTGTCACTTGGGAATTCATTTTGAGGTATTATTTAAATATTGTTTAGAGAGAAATTTGAGAGACCTCAGGCCACGTCCTCTCTCTCTCTACTCTGCTTTCTTAAAATTTCATTTGCTTTAACATCTCTGCTGCATTTTACTGTACCAGTTCTGATTATTCCTCTTTTCTTTCTCTACTTTGCTAACATTTCTCTCATTGTTATCCTTTAGTTTCCCTTACTCTTTTTTGTTTTCATTTAGGCTACTGGATCAAATCAAATATAATGTAAGAACATTTATTGAATGACTATTGCATTGGTACATTGGTTAGAAATCTCTAACTGTAGGCATTATTCAATGCTTATTTTGGTCCTATGATTTATCTCTACATAAAGGCTCTCTTTAATGTATATTCATTAACATTGTATTAATGTGCCATTTAATTTTATGATTCCTATTCTATCTCTTGCTTTTTGTTACAGTGTGGCATATCATAAATGATTATTGAAATAAATGAAAATGTAGACTTTCACTATCATATCATCACTTATATTTACTAATAATTAATTTGGTTTCTAGTGTTCTTGCCCAACATGACATCTCACTTGCTTTTAGCTTTACATTTGATTGTGCTGGTAGGAAATGACTTCCAATCTTTTTCTTTTTTTTTTCTTTTTTTTTTGGTCTAACAGATGATTTTCTTCAAAATTTGTAACAGCAGATAACTTGTTCTAGAAACCTTCATCATTCTCATTACTACTCCCTTATTTTATGTCTTCTTGGGACTCAAAATTCAATGAAGATAATAATAAGATATCACACATTTCCTTGTTTTTTTAGAAGTTTCATATATGTAAGACATTCCTGCATAGCAAAGTAATGATATAGCTAGAGTTATAGAACTGGACTCAGGATTCATCAGACTCATCTTCCTTAGTTCAAATCTTCCCTCAAACACTAGCTGTGTGACCCTGGACAAATCAGTTAAAATGATTTGCCTCAGTTTCCTCATCTTTAAAATGAGCTGGAGAAGGAAATGACAAACTAGTGTCTTCACCAAGAAGACTTTAAATGGGATCACAAAGAGTTAGACATGACTAAATGACATGATTTTCCTGTATATATTCAAAATCAAATTTTATAATTTAAAAATTTGTCTACTTTTGGGGTAGTGAGGTGGTTTCATATAGTATATTCTATCTTCTAGTTTATTAAGTAATTATCACTTCCATTATGTATGTATTTTGTATGTAAGTTATTGCACTATTCAAAAGAATGTTTCTGGTACTCTCTTGGATTACTCAATCTTTCTTTTTCCTTTACTTTAATGTCTGACATCTAAGTAAAAGTTAAACAATGAAATAAACATTTTTTGTTAAACATTAAAACAGGGCATATTCTTGTCAATTGAAAGTCATTGTTTCTAAAAGTGAAAAATTGTTACAGTACTATACCTCTAACCTATTTAGCATAGCAAAAGAACAGTGCTAAATGTGTCTGGCAGTTTCTTTCTATTGGAAGGTTAAAATCAAAGACAGAACTTCCTTGAACTTAATTTATTTCTCCATTTCTTCTTTATATGTAACCTTCTTAAACTTTGCTTCTTAGATGAGATTATAAGTTCAGAGAATTCATCATTTCTCTCTATCCCACTTCTGTTGGGATAGATTAGATAGATAGATCAGACTTGTTAGTTACTGTAATTCAGAGGATGAAAACTTTTACCTCAACAGTCTTGGTGATCCTGATATATAATACAGTCATAAATATCCTCTCTCCTAAATGTATTTGGAAATATTCATTTAATGCTTCAGTTATTTTAGTATCTTGGATGACTACATTTCCCATTATGATTTTTAATAATGTATCTTTCTACTCCTTCAACATCTTTCTTATTCAAAACTTTAAAAAAATTCAATGCAACAAAATTTCTTGAATTACATATTTCCATGTATTTAAAATATATTCAATGATTTTCTAATCAATTACTATTTGAAAAGAATTTATTAAATTAATATTGTACTCTCTTACATTCTTGGGAAGCTTGAACTTGCTATTTTGATAGTCATCTTAGCTTGGAGGGAACACTAGAGTCAACTAGGCATCACTGTGGACCTTTTTTTCTTAATCTTTTCCCAAAACATTACTAGCTGCACGAGTCTAACCAGTAGTCATTTACCTTCTCTCAGTCTCAGCAATAATAGCCCCTACAACACAGGAGGTTGTATCAAATTAATATACATGTACATATATATTACATATAAATATAAATTATATCTAAGTACACTTGTTTATGTATATAAAGATGTATGTACACATACAAATATACATATTTTGTAAACACTAACATTATGTATAAATGTTAGCTATTATTCTCAAAAAATTATATCAGTGAACTGACAGTGAATTCTAACAGATGCTATCATACTCATTAAATCTAATTTTTACAACAAGCCTAGCTAAGTATGGTAATGCTTTTCAGCAGTGGACTAGCCACTTGACGATGAATTATTTGGTCACAATTTTAATCCAAGCTATGATGGTGGGAATATTATCAAGTTATCAAACTACTTGTGCTTCATTTTCTTTATTTAAAAAGTGACGAATTGAGAATTATTGGAAGATGTGGGCTTAGACAGAGCAAATCTTAAAACCTCTGCACCCTTACACACCGAGATAGAAAACAATGCTCTTTGTGAAGAAAGAGGATCAAATCTAACAATGGGACAGAGCAGGGGGAACCCTACTTCTGAACAACTAAAGAGGAACACCAAGAAAAAGTCTTCAATTCTTGAACTGTTGGAGCTGAGGATATAGAAAGGGAATCTCAGAATGCCTCCACCACATGCTTTGGAGTTTCCAGCGGTCCCTGAAATCTCAGGGCAGGTGGGTGCTCCCACCCAAGGAAGAGAGCCTTGCTGGTACTGGACTCGGGGAGTTGAACACAGGCACTGGAGAGGTGACTGGAGGAGAAAACCATAGAAACACAGCAAACACACCAGGAAGAAGGTGGCTTAGAGAGAGCCAGACCTCAGATTGCAGAATACTTGGCTTCCTCACACCAAGATAGAGAACAAAGGGCTTCAAGAGGAAAGAAGACCAGATCAAACACAAAGATAGCAGTGCAGGGGAAACCCTACTGCTGGACAACTCAGTAAAAATTCTCCTTCTTGTCCCCTCACATGTTTTTTTTTCCTCCTCTCTAGGTTTTAGCCTCAGGGCAGATTAAGTAGTACAGACTAATCCAATCAATACAGGCTAAATACCAACAATTGGAAAGACAAGAAGTCTTCAGAGGGCAGAGAAAGTAACCACAAACCTCCATTGCCAGCTGGGGGAAGATCTTTCATCAAAGAACATTAAATACATCTGTTCAAACTAGCAGAAGAGAAAAGGAAAAAATATAAGTAAACAACAGAAAAAGAGAAAAGAAATGGCAATTGACAGCTTCTTTCAAGGAAATGAAAAGAGATCAAATGAAATAGAAATAGAAGAAGAGGAAGAAGTTAGAGCTAATTCAACACAGGCTTTGGAAGATCTAAAAATTCAATTAACTCAAGAAATTCAGGAACTCAAAAAGGAATCAAGAGAGACTAAAGACAATTTGAAAAAGGAAATACATGAACTAAAACAAGAAAATGAAGTCTTAAAATCCAGAATTGGCCAGCTTAAAGATGAAGCAACTAAGGCAAAAGATAATCTACAAAGAAAATCAGACCAGAAGGAGAAGGATGACCAAAAAGCTAGGTATGAAATTCAGTCTTTAAAAAACCATTAGAAGCAAATGACTTCACAAGGCAGCAAGAATATATTAAACAAAATTAAAAAATGAAAAATGTGAGGAGAATATGAAATGCCTCATTGATTCAACCAAATATCTGGAGAACAGAGGTAGAAGAGACAATTTAAGAATCATTGGTTTACCAGAGCACCATGATAAAAGAAAAAGTTTAGACATCATCCTACAAGAAATTATCAGAGACAATTGCCCTGACGTTCCTGAACTAGAGGGAAAAGTGGAAATTGAAAGAATCCACAGATCACCTCCTACATTTAATCCACAACTGACAACTTCCAGAAACATAGCCAAATTCTAAAACTACCACACCAAGTAAAAAATATTACAAGTTGCTAAAAAGAAGTCATTCAAATATCAGAGAACCACAGTTAAGATAACACAGAATCTACCTGTATCTACACTGAAGGACTGGAAGGCATGGAACACAATATTCTGGAAAGCAAGAGAACTGGGTCTAAACCAAGAATCAATTATCCAGCAAAACTACCTATATTATTGCAGGGGAAAGTATGGTCATTCAATAAAATCGAGGACATCTAAACATTCATCAAGAATAAACCAGACTTAAACAGAGGGTTTGCTGCCCAAACACAGTACTCAAGAGAATCACCATAAGGCAATTAAGAGAATAGGGAGAGGGGAAAAATCTTTTCTTTAAGGAACAAATAAGTTCAATCAATTTGTATCCAAAGAAGAAAAGAAGATATTGGCAAATATTAAAAATTATTATTACCAACAGGGTAACTAGAAGAAGTTTACATAGAGGTAACAGTGACAAACTGTATAGGATGAAATGTATATATATGTATGTATGCATGTGTGTGTATTAATATATATTAATACAAAACTAGAGGGGAGGAAGAAGGCAATATTAAAAAAAAGGGAAAACAAACAAAATGGAGTAAATTTATATTCCATAAAGAAGCACATGGGGCCAACAGGGAAGAATAACAATACTCTATAAGGTTAAAGAGGTTGGAGAGAGGAAAAGAATAACAATACACTATAAGGGTAAAGAGGTTGGAGAGAGGAAATATTTAATACTTAAGTGCATTGAAATTAACTTAAAGTGAGAAGAACAATCAGATCCACTGGGGCAGAGAATTGATTCACACCCTACAGAGAAGTAGAAGGGTAACAAAAGGACTGGTGGAGAGAGAAGTAACACTATAAAGGGAGAGGGTGGGGACCTCATAGCTTAAAAAGATCCTCAAGAAGAATAAGAGGGTAATAAGAAGGGAGAGGGGAGAAAGGAAAGTACAATAAGGGAGGGGATTAGGAGAACTGATTAAAAACAAAACACTGGTTTAGAAGAAAATAGTAAAAGAAGAAAGGACAGGCAAAGGAGAGAGAATCAAAATGTCTGTGAATAATAATAATAATTATAACTCTAAATGTGAATGGGATGAACTCACCTATAAAACTGAAGCCAATAGCAGAGTGGATTAGAAACCAAAATCCTACCATATGTTGTCTACAAGAAACACACAAGAGACAGGCAGAAATACATAGAGTAAAAATGAAAGGATGAAGCAAAATCTATTGGGCTTCAAATGAGAAAAAGAAGGCAGGCATTGCCATCATGATCTCTGACAGAGCCAAAGTAAAAATAGATATGGTTAAAAGAGATAGGGAAGGTAACTATATCCTAATAAAAGGCATTATAAACAATGAAGAAATATCAGTACTCAACATGTATGCACCAAACATTATAGCTTCCAAATGACTAAAGGAGAAGCTAGTGGAGGTCAAGGATGAAATAGATAACAAAACTATACTAGTGGGGGACCTCAACCTTCTCCTATCAGATCTAGATAAATCAAACGAAAAAATAAATAAGAAACAGATAAGAGAGGTGAATGAAACCCTAGAAAAATTAGAGTTAATAGATATATGGAGAAAAATAAATATGGACAAAAAGGAATACACCTTTTCAGCAGCACATGGAACATACACAAATATGGACCATATAATACAGCATAGAAACATGGTAAACAAATGCAAAAAAGCAGAAATAATAAATGCAACCTTATCTGATCATAATGCAATAAAAACAGTTATTAGTAAGAATACATGGAGAGGCAAACCAAAAACTAATTAGGAATTAAATAATATGATTCTCCAAAATAATTTAGTAAAAGAACAAATCATAAAAACAATTAATAATTTCATTAAAGACAATGACAATGATGTGCCTTCTTACTCAAACCTCTGGGATTCAGCCAAAGCACCTCTACGGGGAAAATTTATATCTCTGAGTGCATATATTAACAAATTGCGGAGGGTAGAGGTTAATGAATTGGGCATGCAACTTCAAAAACTAGAAAATGAACAAATTTAAAATCCTCAGATGAAACTAAATTAGAAATACTAAAAATCAAAGGAGAAATTAACAAAATCGAAAGTAAAATAACTATTGAATTAATAAATAAGACTAGAAGCTGGTATTTTGAAAAAACAGATAAATTAGATAAAGTACTGGTCAATCTAATTTTAAAAAGGAAAAAAGAAAACTTAAATAAGAGTATCAAAGATGAAAAGGGAGACCTCACCCCTAATGAAGAGGAAATTAAGGCAATCATTAAAAACTATTTCACCCAATTATATAACAATAAATATAGCAATCTAGGAGATATGGATGAATATTTACAAAAATATAAATTGACTAGATTAAAAGCAGAAAAAATTGAATACTTAAATAATCCCATATCAGAAAAAGGAATTGAACTTTGATGGCTATCAAAGAACTTCCTAAGAAAAAATTGCCAGGACCTGATGGATCCACAAGTGAATTCTATCAAAAATTCAAAGAACAACTAATCCCAATACAATACAAATTATTTGATATAATAAGCAAAGAAGGAGTCCTACCATATTCCTTTTATGATACAAATATGATACTGATTCCAAAACTAGGTAGATCAAAAACAGAGAAAGAAAACTACAGTCCAATTTCCCTAATGAACATAGATGCAAAAATCTTAAATAGAATAATAGCAAAAATACTCCAGCAAGTGATCAAGAGGGTTATTCATCATGATCACTTGGAATTTATACCAGGAATGCAAGGATGATTCAACATTAGGAAAACCATCCACATAATTGACCATATGAACAAGCAAACCAACAGAAAACACATGATTATCTCAATAGAGGCTGAAAAAGCCTTTGACAAAATACAACACCCATTCCTACTGAAGACACTAGAAAGTATAGGAATAGAAAGACCTTTCCAAAAATAATTAACAGTATATATCTAATAGCATCAACAAGCATCATATGCAATGGGGATAAATTAGAAGACTTCCCAATAACATCAGGAATGAAACAAGGATGCCCATTATCACCTCTATTATTTAACATTGTACTAGAAACTTTAGCAGTAGCAATTAGAGAAGAAAAAGAAATTGAAGGTATCAAAATAGGCAATGAGGAATTAGAGAAGAAAAAGAAATTGAAGGTATTAACATAGGCAAAGAGGAGACCAAGCTATCACTCTTTGCAGTTGAAATGGTGGCCTACTTAAAAAATCCTAGAGAATCAACTAAAAAGCTAGTAGAAATAATGAACAACTTTAGCAAAGTTGCAAGATACAAAATAAACCCATGTAAATCATCAGCATTTCTATATATTTCCAACACACCTCAGCAGCAAGAGTTAGAAAGAAATGCCATTTACAATAACATTAGACAATATAAAATACTTAGGACTCTATCTGACAAGACATATACAGGAATTATACGAACACAATTACAAAACACTTTCCACACAATTAAAACTAGATCTAAACAACTGGAAAAACATTAATTGCTCATGGGTAGAATGAGGTAACATAACAAAAAAGACAATCCTACCCAAATTAATTCATCTATTTAGTGCCATACCAATCAAACTACCAAGAAACTTTTTTACTAAATTAGAAAAATAAACCATAACAAAGTTCATTTGGAAGAACAAAAGATCAAGACTATCAAGGAAAATAATTTTTAAAAAGTGAAGAAAGATGGCCTAGCAGTACCAGATATTAAACTATACTATAAAGCTGTGGTCATCTAAACAATATGGTACTGGCTAAGAGACAGAAGGGAGGATCAGTGGAACAGACTTGGGGTAAGTGAAGTCAGCAAGACAGTGTATGATAAACCCAAAGAGCCCAACTTTTGGGACAAAAATCCACTATTTGACAGAAACTGCTGGGAAAATTGGAAAACAATATGGGAGAATTTGGGTCTCTAGATCAACATCTCACACCCTATACCAAGATAAACTCAGAATGGATAAAAGACTTGAATATAAAGAAGGAAACTATAAGTAAGTTAGGTGAGCACTTGTCAGCTCTCTAGGAAAAGGAAAATTTTAAAACCAAGCACGAGTTAGAAAAAACTACATGATCAATATCTCTGAGCTTCAAAGATTATGACAATGGCCTGCAGTGTTATCAGTTCCAGAATTCATTCCATTATTATCCCTCTGTAAACTAGAGTTTGAGTTTCTTGAGGTTCAGAGAGGTTAACTTCAAAGATATAGACCATTGGTGGGGCAAGGTCTTTAACCTAAGTGGGCAAAGTTAGAAGCTGCCAAATAGTGTCTGAAGGCAATGAGAAGAAGAGAACTAAGGGATGACATAAGAAAATGACAGTTTAGGAGAAACCTAAAAACCTAAAAGCAGGAGGAGTGTAGAATTTGGAATGAAAAGACTGAGGCCTTATGCTGATTCTTTTTCTTACATTCTCTGTGATTTTGGTTAAGTCTTGACTTCTCTGGACATGAGTTTCCTCAATTGTAAAATGAGATGATTTGGCTAGATTATTGGATATCCCTTCCGTTTCAATATCTTTGATAATATAACTGGTAACACTCCTAGATAGAGTTCCAAATGTGATTCATTTTCTCCATACTTCTCCCTGTTAGATCTATGTTTAGGAAGATGGAGAAGAAGGAGTATGAAGAACCTATGTCCCAGAGACATTTATGAATCAAAAAATCATAGGATCATTAATTTAGAGAAGGAATGAATCTTATTGGTCAAATACAACCACCTCCTTTTACACATGAGGAAACCAAAACAAAAAGATCATAAGGGACTTTTCCCAGTATGTGTAAGATTCAAACCCATACCTTCACACCTCATCATTCTGTTGTTTTGTAAGGTAGATATGGCCTTCAATTCATTCTTCCACTAGACACAGTAAAAGATAAAACAGCCACACCTGAATTTATTTTGCCTGAGATCAATTGGCAGGTAAGCTTTACTAAGCCCATTACCTTCAGACATGGGTTGAGGACCTCAGGCTTTTGTGAACCCTTCCCTGGGGCTGGATCTCACCTATAATTCACACAAAAAGAGAGAGGTATGGACTCCAGATCATATCTACATTTGAACAGGGTGGTGGTGGAAGAGGAGGGCAGGCAAATTGAAACATATGTCATCTTCCATTCCCAAAGTCCTCGACTAACCAAGTCAAACCTAGTAATAACAGTTTAAATAAGAGACAGCCTGGCACCATAGCCAGAAAGTTAGCATCAGGAAGATCTGAATTCAAGCTTCATGTCTGATATATACAAATTGGCCATGCCACTTCCCTCCTAGGTCTCCAGAAAATATATTTGACAGTAAAATACAGAAGAGCTGAAATCTATACTAGTAAAAATGAGTTATCTAATGCTGAACTCACTAAAGATAGGAATAGGTTTAGATCTATTATTTCATTGAAACAGAACACTCCTAGACACATAAACTTTTCCTAATAATTCAGATTGATCCCTTTGCAATTTTACCAACTTAAAGAGTTACCTAAAGCACCAAGAAGCTGAGGCTTACCAAAAGCCAAAGAATTAAGATATAGGCCAGGGGTGGAAATTGACTTCAGATTCTTAGCTTCCAGGCTGGCTCTCTATTCACTATATCAGGTATAGTGAAATTACAAGGCAATTAAACCACAGTGAATGGAACCATGGCTGTAGTGAGATCTGAGTTCAAATCTAGACTCATTAACTGTTTGACTATCAGCAAATCACTTAACCTCTATTTCCCATAATTTCCTGAACTGTAAAAGGAATATAATGACAATATGTACTTCCCAGATTTGCTTGATGTTCCAGTGAGACAAAATTTGCAGATATTAGCAGTGTCAGGAACACAGTAGGTGCTTAACAAATGCTTATTTCATACAATTTTTGTTCCAGACTGACTATTCTACTTTCTTTTCCTTGCATTGGGTATCCAATCTTTTTCATCTGTCTTTTTCATACAGGCTATTTAGCAAAAATGAAATGTATTCCAACCCTATTCCAGACTTTCTGAGTATTTAGCTTCCTTTAAGTATCAACCAATGTGGTATCTCCTATGGGACACTTTCTTCCTATTTAAATTTCTATTGATATATTTGCCAGCCTAAACGATGTTGGACATAAGTGTTTTGCAGCTACATACCCTTTTTGTTTCTTCTTTATATCCCCAGAATCCAATGGAGTGTTTCCACAGAATAGATACTTAATAAATATTTGTTAGTTTGTCTTGCAAACTCCCAGGTGATATGTAGAAAGGATGCTTAATGGAATGTTTTTAATATGTTCATTTAACTGTTTTCTCTTTCAGCAATAGAAAGTGTCAAAATTTCTTCCTGTCATTTGTGTATCTATATGTCTATTTATTCACAGACCCCACTTTCCCCTGCAAACTGGGGATGCCTTTCCTGACTCTTTTTGCTGGTGTGGAATGTTTAGTTACTTGTCCATTATTACATCTGATAGCAATTGTTAGAAGCAAAACTTGAATTCTAGACATTCTGATTCCATATCTAGGTATTATATGTTCTCCCTAAGGAGATTTTCTCTAATGGAACATTTTTTAATGTTAAACTATTTAAGCTAGCATTCCTTTTTAACAATACAGAAGACAAATCATAAAGTTAACATGGTTCAGAGAGATTTTTATTTTCTGTAATGAAATCTAACATTTTCATTAAGAATATGCCTCAATACTCTCTATCTCATACCACAACTAAAAAGAATAATTATTTGTGATTAAACGCTTTTTATTTTACATATTACATAATAACATATTTATAGATTCTAATGAAATCAATATTCTCAAACTTCTTTTTGATGGAAAGTCCATCTTTTAAATATAATATTCTACCAGATTGCTACATGATTCAATTATGGATCACTACAAATCTAATAATTAAAAGTTTAAGCAGGCTTAGTGGCAAAGCAAAGTCACAGGATGAGCATAATAATCAAGCCATGTTATATTGAGGCAGCATGGGATTAGAGTAGCATAAACTACAACCCAGGGTGTGATATGTAGGAAAGAAAGTAATCAGATTACACACATCTCTAGGAGAAATAACTGATAAAATGCCTCAAGTGCCATACTTGGGCATGTCTGAATTTGAAGTGATCTGAAGAAAGTTTCCAGGACATCTGTTCCATGCTTGGCAGAATATTTATGGAGAAGTCATATGCACAAAGAATGGCACTGGGTAAGAAGGTGGGGCTTGTGATATATGTAGTTGAATGAAATGTACAAGTAGATCTGTCAAAGAAAGAAAAGACAAATGATTTCAAAATATAGTTCTTACATGAAAATAATGTGCTCAGGGATGGAACACACTGTTGGAGTATATTCCCTCTAGAGTCTCAGTGACATCATGTTCTAGAAAGCCATCCACAGAGTCGGGATGATAGGCTCTAATCTGGCCTCTGATCCATCATGACTGTGTTATCAAGGTCAAGTCACTTTCCCAAATCAGTACTCTAGGCTAACCAAAACCATAGGTTGCAGAGCAGAGAACCTAATCTGCCTTCGTATGAGATTCTTGACCACAAATACCTTATACAAATGAAATTATGAGTCTAAAAGAATCATATGTCATATAGTCATTTCTTTTGGAAACCAGCTATTTAATTTGTTGAAATTACTCAGAATGGTTGGAAAACTTGTTCAGAAAAATATTTACTTTTTATCATCTATTATCTATATCATTCATAAGCTCACAAGTCACAACATATCCTTACTTTTATGGCATTACAGAATGAGATGCTTCATGTAAGTGAACTTTACAAATAGATGAAATGTGTGCCTTTAAGTTTAAACATACTCCAATTTTTTAAATGATCAACTTGATCTTGAATTTATATAAATATATACATATATATTTTATGCTTTTCAAACACATTGAACAGGTATTATTTAATGTGATATTCACAATAATTCTGCAAGTAAAATGGAAAGCAAATGCATCTTTAATGGCCTCAGGCTCTCCTTTGCTTACCTCGAAAAACTGTACTTCTCATCACTGCATCCTTTTATTATAACTTCTTAGAAAGCTAAATAGAAGTCAATTATAGAATCATTTTCACACAAAAGTCAATATGGTATCTCTACCAGAGATATTTGTAAAAAATAGCCTTAGCCTGGGACATAGATGATATAAAGTTGAATCCTGGTTCTGCATTGATTTCCTATATGACCCCTGGGCAAGTTGCTTCATTTCTCTGAGTCTCAGTTTATTTATCTGTAAAATCATAATATTGAGCTAGATAGTCTTTAAAAACCTTTTCGACTCTCAGTTAATTTTTGTTGTTGTTTTTCTTTCTGACATTGAAGGCTTGTCCCTTCTTATAGAAATTTCAGGTCTCAGGATAATGATATGTAGGAAACTATATTTGAGGGGCAAGATTTACACTTGAGAAATAAATTGGGCAAGAATAAATGCAAAAATCATGCTGAGTTGATACAGGAATAACCCACAATCTCTCTCTTGCCTCAAAAATTCAAATACATTAAGAAATTCTGTAACTATTTCAGAAAAAAAACAAATTATACCCTAATGCCAAGGAAAGTATAATTTCATGCCAGATAATCAAAACTAGAAAAGCTCTTCTTAAGCAACCCCAATAAACCATCCTAACCTTTAAAAAGGCTTCATCTAAGACATTTCAGACAGACAGAGCTATCTATGTTATTTTCAAAGATATTTGTTATCCTACTTCAGTAAGCAATTTCATTTTTAACAGCCCTTAAGATATAGCTTTCTCTTTGAATATGTGTGAAGCAAATGGACCCATCAAAGAGAATGATGAAGGTTATCTAATTTAACAGGACCATGATGAAAATGGATATCATTAGTCTGAGTGTCCTTTTTAAAAAAGAATTGGACCTCTATTTTCATAGGCTCAGGGACTCCCATGATGGACAATTTCTCTACCAATGCAAATTAGCAACTTTTGTATCAGAGAGACCAGTGAAATTTTAAATGAGTCGATTCAAACTTTCTAGACTCTGAGACAAACCTCCTAGCTTCTGTGTTGCCCTGCCTCTTGAACCATGCCAATTACCCAAACTTCAACATGAAGAATTATAGTAAGAGTATCTACTCCATGACTTTATCCTGGAACTTTATAAGAGAGGAAAATAATAGGGATGAAAAAGAAAGTACTGTTGATGAGGAGAGAATATAGATTTGGAAAATGTCTTTATTTTTAGGCACTGGATCTGAGCCAAATACTATCAAATAATATCATACTATCAGATCACTGATGGTATTATAGTAATGAATAGAACATCTCAAAATATGCTTTTTCAGTGTTAAATCTTACATAATAAAAATGACATTTTAGATTTACCTAAAATAGTGATAGTCAACCTTTTGAGCTTGGTATGTCAAAATTCACCAAAAAAATGAGCATAATTCGGGTGGTGTGTCACTTCAAGAATAAAAACCATAATTTCATGATATTTATAGTTTAAATAACAAAAATGCATAATTGTAATATATAACTGTATTTAATAAACCAAAAAATAATTATTTAACTTACTTGCTTAGTGACTGTCAGTTGGTTTCTTTTGTTGGTTTTGATATTATTTAACTTGTGTGGGGTGCCTCGGACTAAGATAAGTGAGGGGGAGGGGGAATTCTTTAGCTGACCTGCCTATTAGTGATTTTTTTGTTGTTCAATTTCATTGGCTAATGAAAATTCAAGTACACCACAGCAAATGTTTCATCCTCTTCATGCAGCCCCATACTTCTCTGTATGTAGCCACATGCGGCCACGTGCCATCAAAAATGGCTAAGCATGTCAGTGCTGACATATATGTCATAGGTTTGCCATCAGGGACCTAAAGGTTTTACCCAACTCCACCCCTGAAAAAATGTTAAAACA
The DNA here is from genome assembly GCF_016433145.1 of Gracilinanus agilis. NCBI lineage: Eukaryota > Metazoa > Chordata > Mammalia > Didelphimorphia > Didelphidae > Gracilinanus > Gracilinanus agilis. Next base: position 20,682,799 of record NC_058135.1, on the reverse strand, counting down.
CTTCTGTTTTTTTCTGCAAAAAAAAATTACATTAGAAAGTTGCCTATTTGGTAGAAAGATTCCTATTTTACATATGGAGAAACTGAGGTATGGAGCTAATAATTGTAATGATAATGATATTTATTAGTCTACAAAATCATTTTCTCACAACAACCCTGTGAAACAGGCAATGTAAGTAATATTACCACCATTTTATAGGAACAATCTTTTTTACAGTTCAGACTCAACAGAACTCCATCCTACTCCAATTAGTGGCATACATCTGATTGAGAACAGATTGAATAAGAATTGATTGTTATAATGATTTTATTTTTAATCTGGGAGTAGCTTTTGGAGTTTTTCTTAAATCAAAATAGAAAAAATCAAAACATATCTAGTTCAGTAAAATTGACAGATCTTAAGGGGTTTCTAAGTTTGTTTCTTTTTTTGTATTACAGAAAAATATCAGGAGTGTTATTGGTACACAAAGGAGAGACACTGGCACAAAATAGGGACAATTTAGTTTCATTGGCTGGAAGCTAGTCAAAATGGTTTTGTAGCCAAGATGCACATTATCTCCTCCTAGGGAAGAAGAATGAGATATTCTGCCACTCTGATTGATGCATGGAATCATGGACATGTCATGGCATTAAAAAGCTTCATAACTACAAAAGGCATGCTGCTTGAAAGTAAGCTTTAACTGAGCCCTAATCGAGAGCATAGCTGTCAAACCACACAGGGCTCTAATCTACTCTAATAGAATCAGAATGCCGTTCCAGGATTGATTGTAATTTAAAACTATGGGGTTGCTGTTACCAAAGGAGTTGGGTCAAAATTAAAAAGACTGGTTATTTTATACACTGCTAAGAAACTCATTCCTTCTTATACTCCCCAACACCATGAATCCATAACTAGTGTTGATACTTTAAGAACTTAATTTTAAAATTATAAGAATATGTTATAAATATAAAATATAATTTTAAAATTATATATTATATTTTATCTTGAATTCATTAGCATTGTTCTGAAATAAAAAATAAATTCAAAATTAGTGACTTAAAACCTGGAAGTTATCAGAATGTTGAATTTTCCTGCCAAATCATATAGAACTGTGTTGGTAAACCTATGGCAAGCATGCTGGAGGGGGCTTCTCCCCTGCCCCTCTCCACATGGCCTAAGGCTATTTCTCTCCTCACCAACCCTCTGCCCAGCAGCCCACTGGGAGCACTTCTTCCTTCCCTTTTCTGGAGTAAGGGGGTGGCTCACATGTGACATGAGTATTGCAGTTTGGGCACTTGGTCTCTAAAATATTCACCATCAAAGATACTGAAATTGAGGATATATATCAGATGATCCAATTTTGAATGTTTTATCTAAAATAATTCCCAATGAATCATTTTCATTATGATGGAAAAAAATAAAAACTAGGCATTCAGTAACTTTCATTTTCATAATGCTATGCAATGAAATATTGTAACAGTAATGATGGGTGGTTTGTGTCACAAGCTACAGAATAACAAAGGTTTACCTCATAGTTCCTAGACTTTTAAAGATGTTCTGCTTTGCTAAAGTGGAAAAACTCTATTGAAATTAGAAAATTGAAGAATTATAAATACCAGGATTTGGAACTGGCTTCATAGACTTGTTGATCTCATTTTTAATAAAATGAGAATTTTCCTTACATTACTACTCTGTAAGTGTTGTTCTCTGAACTATGACTCGGAACTCTAGACCAGGGGTTCCCAAACTTTTTTGGCCTGCCACCCCCTTTCCAGAAAAAAATATTATTTAGAGCCCCCTGGAAATTATGAAACTATTTATTGAACTCAGAATAAAATGTAATGCAAAAAAAAGTGTGGCCATCACTGCCTCCCTGGATCACTGCAGCACCCACCAGGGGGTGATAGTGCCCAGTTTGGGAATTACTGCTCTAGAGGTTTTTCTGAAATGATGATGAATCTACTACTTTCAGAGATAGCAAATTCTAATTTTCTATATTTCTAATTATGAAAGTTTCTCCCCATCCTTATTTTAGTCTTAAATTGGCTATTGTCTTATAACTTCAACTTATTGCTCTAGAGTCAAGCAGAAGAAATTGAATTAATTTCCCACATTACAGCTCTTCAAATAACTGAAGACAATCTTCTCTAGTATAAAAATTAGATACTTCAGCCAACCCATATTTGGCAGAACCTCAAAGTTAAGAGCCACTGTAAAGTGATACAAACATATTTTATATCTGTGAAGGTTGTTTTTTTGGGGGGAGGAGTGGGATTTCATTTTTTATATTAGTAAAAATATTCTAATCTTACATAATTTAGAGTTCTAACTTTTATCTAAGACATTAGTCTTTCCTTTATGACTTTAGGTTATTTGAAAATAATATTGCCCTACATGTGGTCTAAAATCCTGGGACACTCATCTCTCTTCTGTTTCTTAAACAAGACATTTCACCTCCTGATTATGCATTTTATAAGCATTTCCATGCCTGGAACACTCTCCCTCCAAATCTCATTTCTCTTGGCTTTCCTTAAGGAGAAAGAAAAAGGAAGGAAGGAAGGAAGGAAGGAAGGAAGGAAGGAAGGAAGGAAGGAAGGAAGGAAGGAAGGACTGTCTCTTATACA
>NC_058135.1:20637573-20679822 GCF_016433145.1 Gracilinanus agilis | reverse complement strand
AAGGAAGGAAGGAAGGAAGGAAGGAAGGAAGGAAGGAAGGAAGGAAGGAAGGAAGGAAGGAAGGAAGGAAGGAAGGAAGATAGGAAAGAAAGACAGGAAAGATAGGAGAGAAAGAAAGAAAAAACTTTACTTCATTCTGAGAATATCTCCAAACTTTCCTTTACTTATGAATAGTTATTTGTATATTTTCTCTCTCATTAGATTGCAAGGTCTTTAAGGACAAGGATTATTTTTGCCTTTTGTTGTACTCTTGCTGCTTACCACAGTGCCTGTTACATAAATTGTCTTTAAATGCTTACTGACTTGATTTGTCCTGTCCCACTAATAAAGATGTTCAGCAGTGTAGGACTGAGCATACATCCTGGTTCACTCTGGTAGAGATCTTTTTATGCAATCCATTCCAAATACATTTTTGTTAAGTATATTGTTAAAATATAAGTAAACTATAGCTATACCGCTACCTTCACCTGCCAGTCTAATGATTCTACTCAAAAAGGGAAAAGGGGCAAGCCTTGATAATCTATCCTTTTATTATTATCATTATTATAAAATTAACATTTATATTATTTTTGGCAGTAATTTTTGGAAATATTGCCTCCCCTACTGAATCTTCTCTTATATAAAAGAAAAACAGTTAAGTAAAAACAAATGGCCAAAACTAGAAATGCATGCAATATTTTTCCCTAGTGGTTACTGCTTTCTGCTAAGAAAAGGGAAATGTGTTTCATTATCTGTTCTCTGATACTCAAAGTTCAATTTCGTTTTAGCAATATTTCATTTACATTGTTTTTCCCCAATTGTACTAATTGTATTTGCTATTTCTTTAGAAGTTTGTACATAACTTTCTACATTCCTCTGAAGTCCTCCTAGTTTTATTTCTTTATTGAATCATAATATCCTATAATGTTCACATACCACAGCTTTTCTTTTGGTTTCTCCATTTTAGTGATTTTACTATTCATGTACATTCACTATGTTTCTGATACTTTTATTTATAGAAAGAGATCTACTACATACATTTTGAAATAAATATTTTCATTTAACTTTAAATATTATCAGAACTTTGTTTTTTACCTACTTAGGGCATAAGGTCAATAGTAAGGAATATTATATAAATAGTTTCTTTTGTAACTATAAAGTAATTTCAAGAACAGCTTTCAAGATATTAGTCAATTTTCCCACAACCTCTCTTATTAACTACACTTTTTAATATCATTTTTTTCTCATTTTCTGGGTATCAGGTAAAACTACAGATTTGTATTATCTTTAAGTTTTATTGTATTTGTGAATAGGAACATATTTTCTTGATGCTATTGATAGCCATAATATTTCTTTTAAATTTTTCATATAATTCAATAATTTTCTGTTAGGAAAATACATTAGCAATTTTATTTATTTACTTATTATTCAGTGAAATATAATTTCTTTGGTCACTGATACCTTTTCTAGATGTTCAGGAGATACGTCTTTACATTTTACAATTTTGCTAGGAATAAAAGTAGAATCCATCCTATATATATTTTTTGAAAATAGAAACAACTTTTCTCTAATCCTAACACTAAAGAAATGGGTTCACCACCTTAATCTGCAACTTGTTGTGCTATTTTGTGCAATAAAAGCTACAGCTAGCATTTATATAATACTTTTAAGGTCTACAAAATGATTTCCACATGTTCTCACTATGAGGTAAGAAGTGTTATTTCCTTTTACTAATAAGGATAATGAAGTTGAGAAATATTAAGTGAACTGCTACATATCATAGTTAATAAATGTCTGACACCAGTTTTTAACTCAGGTCTTGACTACAGGTCCTGTACTTTGTGTAATTTGACTAGCAAGCCACAAACTGATTATCAGATTCCTAAGCTCTAAAAATGGGGATAAGAATAGTATTGTCTGTCTTGCAGGATTAACATGAAGGCAATACTAAAAAGGTTTTTGAACAACATAACCAATGAATCCAATTAGAAGGAAACTAGGAAACAGAGAAAAATTTACAATAAATGTCTCTGATAAAAGCTTCATTTCTCGAATACATAGAATTAATTCAAACATAATATAAGCCAATTCCCCAATTGATAGTCAAAGCATATGAATAGACAATTTTCATTTGAAGAAATCAAAGCTATCTATAGTCATATAAAAATGTTCCAAATCAGTATTGATTAAGTAATGTAATAAAAACAACTTTTACGTACCACCTCATAACTAGCAAATAGAATGATAAGACATAAAAGTTTAAATGACAAGTCTTAGAGATGTGGAAAAAAATGAGTCACTAATGTAGTATTGGTGGAATTGTGAATTGATCCAGCCATTCTGAAGAGCAATTTGGAGTTATGAATAATGGCTATCACACTTTGTCTAGTTTTAACAGTGATATCAAAACTAAAAAAAATGGAAAAGGATATATCTATATTTATGCATATAAATATATAGCGAGAAATATTTATAGCAGTTCCTTTTGTCATGACAAAAAATTAGAAATTGTGGAGATATCCAATAGGGGAATTTCTCAAGACATTTTAGTATATAATTGTGATCTAAATACTATGGTGCTATAAGAAATGATGAGCTTGATATTTTCCAAAAGACCTGAGAAGTGTTACATGAACTATTACAAAGTGAAATGGGCAGAATCAGGTGATTATTATACACATGAAGAGCAATATTGTATGATGAACAACTGAATTCTCACCAATACAGTGATTCCAGACAGTTTTGTAGGACTTACGCACTGAAATGTTATCTATCCACTTCCAGATAAAGTACTGATTAGGTCAGAATGCAAATTGAAGCATTCTTGCTAAAAGTCTTTTCTTTAATATTCTTGTTTTTGGTAGAGTTTTATTTTTTTGGTGGAGGGAGTCTGCATTTTCTCTCACAATATGGACAATATGGAAATATTTTGCAGGCAGTTCAGTGAAGACAGTGCTGGCACTGAAGTGAGAATGACACATTTTTGTGAGTTCATATCTGCCCTTAAACAATTAAATCTATGTTGCACTGAGAAAGTCAAAAAACTTGTTTGCTTCAGTTTCCCCACCTGTAAAATGAACTAGGGAAGGAAATGGCAAACCATTCCAGTGTCTTTGCCAAGAAAGTCACCAAGTCAGACACAACATAAATGACTAAGTAACAACATGTATAATCTATATCTAATTGCTTACCTTCTTAGAGAGGGTTGAAGGGAGGAAGAAAGGGAGTCGATTTGGAACTCAAAATTTTACAAAAAAGAAATGTAAGAAATTTTTGTTTACATGTAATTGGGATATAATTAAAATTAAATGTTATGATGACAATAACAAGAGAAACAACATGGTTTTAGAAGGTACGATAGACAGAGACAGAGAGAGAGACAGAGAGAAAAGACTACAGATTTGAATCTGGTAGAACTCCCCCATTTTACAGATGAGGAAAACGAGATCCAGAGAGTATCTTGTCCAAATCCCCTCCCCCAAGTAGTAAATGATAGAGGCAAAATTTGAATGCAAGATGCCTTACTCCAAAGCAAATTTGTATTCCACTGTCCCACATCCTCATCTTCATCTCATAAGTGATAGTCATTATGCCTCTCACCTTAAGGTGGTCTTATAAGCTACATTTCCAGTCAGAGTTTTCTACTTGCCACCCACGTCCTAGATTTTAAACCTTATTTTTACTACATTTCCCATCCTTCACTCCACTCAACGGTCCTGGATTCTCTCATTCCAGAAAAAAATAATGGCTCCAAATTGTTTTCTGTACAAAATGGTTGAATTTTATATAAAAATGTTATGTTAAAATCATGAAGAGATATTAGAAATTGTTGTTTTGTTGTATTTACAAGATAAGGAGGAATCTGGTAAAGAAAAAGTCTGGGTAAGAAAGGAAAGAAAAAATAGAATTGAAAATAAATCTCACCTTAAATCATGATTGTGAAATTTACATCTACGTATAACTATATTAAGACTTACTTTCTTCATCTTTAAAATAGGTATGTTAGAATTGTTTTCTTCACAACATTGCTGAAATGGGATCACTTTGTCATTTTTGAAGTCAAATGTAAATATGTAATTATTATTATTATGTGAATAGAGATTGAGGGGTTATTTTGCCACCTCTCTTTTAAATTTTTAATTTTTTCAAATTATTCTTTTGGAGAGGAGGATTTGGAACTGAGATTTACAAGTTATGCTTCAAAGATTTCTCTTCTTTTCATTAAAAATCTCAAGGAGCTGTTTAAGTCTGTGGATTTTATTCTCTTATGAGTTAAGGAAGGGCAGAAAACCTAATTTTATTTTAAAAGGCAATATCAGTGGAGAGAAAAGGAAATGAATCACTCTGAGGTATATATGAGGAAAGTAAAGGAGTCAGAGACTAGTAGATATTGAAGGTAAATATCAACTAGGAGATACTAGGCTGATAAAGTTAAGTCGGCCTCCTTTGCATCAATCTCTGCCTCCAAAGTCTGGCATAGGATTTGTGGCAAATAATAGTGCTTTAGAATTGGGGAGTTGCCACAATTTGGAGATTAGTATCTGATTCCACTACTGTGGAAACAATTTTACAAATGGCTTCAAATACTTTTGATAGTTTTTATGTGACCTGAGCCAACAACTAATCTTTTGGAAATCTTATTGTGATTGACAAATAACTGAATTATGAATAACTTTTAATATTCAAGCAAAAATTGAAGTAGACAAAAATTGAGAACTAGATTTTAAGTATCACTTGTAAACCTAGGAGTTGACTATGTAATAATTAAAATCAGTGGTTTTCTTAAATATTATTTTACAATGTTATTTCAAACATTTTTAGAAATCATATTTTGTTTTTGTAAGAAAGAGTAATTAAACAGGGCTCTTACTCAATTTCATTGTTCTAATTTTAAAGGTAAAAGGGTTTCCATAATAAAAAGAAATAATAATGAAAATACAAATATATATGTATATATATATATATATATCTGAAGGCTTACAGAGAATGACATTGAACTTAGAGAATGGATAGCAATTACTCCAACGTCACATAAACAATCAGAAGAATTCAGATATGTAACTAGTGTCTCCAACATCATCCTATATAATATACAAGACAATATTTCCCTTTCTATTTCTTTGAGCTCTTAAAAGTGTTCTGTGTTCTTTGGATAAGTGATTTGGGAATAGAGGTATATTTTTTTCTGAGCAGGATCCTTGAGGTTGGATGAACCAGTGGAATGAATAGTTCAAACAAAAATAACTAGATTAGTTCTCTTTTCCTTAATTTGTAAGCATATATAAGTATCACAACAGGAAGTATTTTTGATTGGAGGTGATAAAAGTTTGTTCCTGGAAGAGAACTTAGCAATAATCTGCTTTGAATCCTTTATTTTACTAATGAGGAATAAGGATCATAGAGATTTTAGGAATTTTCACAAGTCTCTGCTTTAGTTAGTAAAGTGAAAAAGATCCTGACTTCGTGATCACAGGATATTTTTAAAAGTCTCACCTCTAGTTTGTATTCTGTTCTGCCTAGGCCTCAGTTTTCTCACCTGTAAAATGATATGGTCTTAGGAGATGTTTACTTCCTCTGGTTATAATAGATTACCTAGCATAGAGAAGGTTCAGAAAAAGAAAACTGTGTCTATATCTGCCAAGAAACAGCTACATATATGAAATTTTATATCTAAAATTAAAATAAAATATGTTAAAATAAAATAAAATATAGCACAGTTTGTATGTCTGTGTGTGTGTGTGTGTGTTCACAGAGGACAGTATCTGGTACTTATTTGTTAAATTATTGATTGATTCTTTGATTCTGGATTCACCATTAAACAATAAGATGTCATATAAGCATATAAGCATATGTGTGAACATATGATCAGACTTTCTTAACCTGGGATCTATGAATTTAGAAAAAAAAAGAAAAGATAACCACATTTCAATAGAGTTGTTTTATTGGTAATCCTATTTTTTTATTTTATACATTTAAAAATATTATTCTCAGTAGATCTCTATAGGCTTCAATAGACTGTCAGGGCATCCGTGACTTGAAGATGGTTATGAACATATGCTTTAAACAAATAACCCTTTATAACTAATTTCTAAATTTTTTAATAATTATAGATTTGCAAGTAAAACTATTACAGCCTAGACAATAAGTAGTTAACAAAAAATATCTGAAAAAATCAGTTGCAGTCTCTATATCCCTCTTACTCTCTTTTTTTCTCTCACTCTTTGATTCCTAAAATGAAAAAGATCTTTTTAAAGTTGACATTTGGGAAAATAGACTCAATTCCCGTAAGTATAGATGTAAGATTTCTTTCCATGCTTTATGTATCCATCCCATCTCATTGTGTGTAGAGAAGATAGAGAAAATATCTCAGAAACTGCATATTTTGTGGAGGACAAAGAGCCCTGGCAGTTTATAGAGCAATGCAATGTTATTCCAAAAGACCTTTATTAAATATAGTGGATCTACTCCTATGGCTGAGGACCCTGAGACCTGTTTCTCTAATTCCCCAGAAGGAAGTTAATCATAATTAACTCAATTATTCTGGGACTTATTATCAAATGTAAAATATACTTATATTATATTATTATATAATAACTATGTTATTATATACTTGTTATATTAATGACTTCTCTCTGTAATGCAATTTGATGTGATAGAATTTTTCTAAGAGACCTGAAAATTGTGTTAATCTTCTACATGACTATGATCAGCCTGATTCCAAAGCCAAACAAATACTTCTGAAGAGTTTCTTTAACATCCCTTGTGAATCAAGCTTGCAATTTAATAGAAATGGTAAACAATGATACTAAAGAAGTCTTGGAATACAGGAAGTCTGTCAATAATAAAACATTACCTACTGCAACAATACAAGCGGTGAGCAAATAAGATGAAAATTGTTGAAGGCAGGCACTTATTTGTCCATATCTCAGATATCAGTAGAGTGGTTACATAGTTGAGTGGCTTGAAATCATCAAGAACTGAATTTAAATCCCACCTAACACATTTACTAGCTATTAGATGTTGAGCATATCATTTAACCTCTTCATGCCTTGGTTTCATCATATAAAATAAGGAGACCAGACCAGATGTCCTTTAAAGTCCCTTATTGAATTTTCTTTCTGATCCTATGAGAGATGAAGATTAGACCATGCATATCTGGTGTGTGGTGTGCTAAAATAAAAAAATTGAAAATAAGATGAACAGATGAAATACTTTAAATATATCCTGAAAACATTGCCTCATAAAATATAGCCTCTGAGGACCACATGAAGAGGGAAGTGGCAGATTAAACAACTCAGTAGGCAGTTGCAATGCATGAAGCAACTAAGATAAAGAATGTTGAGCAGAGTGAATCTCAGATGGAGTTCCATACAGTGCCAAGCTTTGCAAGTAGGAGCTGCATTTATATCCATAGCTGAGGAGAATTATTTATATGCCTTAGATAAGTTGGGTAAGTATACTAGAAAATAATGACTCCCATATAGTTTAATATCCAGTGGGGGTTGAGTTTTCACTAATATTAGACTTAACTTATTAAAAAATTAAGTTGCAAGCACTATGAATAATATGTGATTTCTATAAAAAAATAAGGAAGACATTTTCCAGGATGCAAGTGGTCAAAGAATGTGAGCAAACAGTTCTCAAAAGAAGAATTCAAAGTATTAAAAACTACATGAATGAATATTGCAAATGAAAGAAATATATATCTGAACAACTCTGATGTTTCACACACACACAGTAATCGGCAATGATGACAAAAAGGTAATAAGGCAAAGAATTAGAAACAAGGGAGAAACGTATCAATTGGTGGATGAGTAAACAAATTGTGGTTCATGAATGTAATAGAATAGTACATTACAGTGATACTGATTCCCCTTCCCCCTCCCCTCTTAGAGGATCATCCAATACTACAATTAATATTTAAATGTTTTTAAATCAGCAAAACTAATCAATACATCCAAAAAACCTGGGGAAATATTTTATATGGTTGGAGAGGGAATCTCCACATATCCTTTCAGCCATGCTTGTTCATAATTTTGGAGCATTTATTTTTGATTTGTAGAGCTGTTCATGTCCATTTAACACTGATGAAGGTATTCTGTATACTGTTTTAATAACTTTTCTTATTTTACTGCATCAGTTCACAGAGATTTTTCAATGACTAATCACATTCATAATTTTTTCAGCACAATGATGTTCATACCACATTGTCAAATCTAGCCTCAGAAAATTATTAGATGTGTGATACTGGGTAAATCACTTAAATTCTTTCTTCTTTTTATGCTGTTGTCTTTTTGCTAGTATTTTACTTCGTCTATAATTTTCTTTCTCTGTTTTTGGTCTTTCTGACTTGGGAATCAGTACCATATTTGTTCCATAAAAAAATAGGTATGATTCTTTCCTTGCTTACCTTATCAAATATATTTTATATTATTGGGATTAGTTGTTCTTTAAATGTTTGATAGAATTCACTTGTGAATCCATCTCACCCTGGGAATATTTTTATAGGAAGTTCCTTGCTGACTTGTTTAATTTCTTTTTTCTGAGATGAGATTATTTAAGTATTCTATTTTGTTTTTTAATCTAAGCAATTTATATTTTTGTAATTATTCACCTATTTCACCTAGATTGTCATATTTATTGCCATATAATTGGGCAAAGTAGTTAATAATTAACTTAATTTCCTCTTCATTAGAGTTGAGATTGCCCTTTTATTATTTGATACTGTTAATTTGATTCTCTTCTTTCTATTTTTATTAGATTAACCAATACTTTATCAATTTTATTTGTTTTTTTTTCAAAGTATCAGCTCCTAGACTTATTTATTAGTTCAATAGTTGTTGGGTTTTTACTTTCATCTTATTCATTTCTCCTTTAATTTTTTAGGATTTCCAATTTTGTTTTTATCTGGGGATTTTTAATTTGTCGTTTTTCTAATTTTCAAAGCTGAAAGCCCAGTTCATTGATTTCCTCCCTCTCTACTTAGATTATTTCTGCCTCAATTTCCTTATTTTGAAAGTGAGGGTAATTATTGTAACTACCTCTCAGGGATATTGTGAGAATACCATTAGATGATATTTGAAAAGTGCTTTGCAAAAGATAAAGTACTAAACAAATGCTATTGTTATGACTTTAGCATAGAGGAGAGAACTGTTTAAGAATTTTGAACTATGTGAAAGCCATGATTAAAAAAAAAGAGTCTCGACATCATCTTTTAAGGAATCATCAAGGAAAATAACTCTGATAACTCTGATATTCTAGAATCAGAGGGTAAAGTAGAAAAAGAAAGACTCTACCAATCATGTTCTGAAAGAGATCCCAAAATAAAAGAACCCAGGAATAGTGTGGCCAAATTCCAGAACTTTCCAAGTCAATGAGAAAACACTGCAAGTAGACAAAAAGAAATAGTTCAAATATCATTGAAGCATAGTAAGGATAACACAAAATTTAACTGCTACTACATTGAAGTATTAGAGGTCCTGGAATATGATACTCTAGAGGGCAAAGGATGTCAAATGATTACAACTAAGAATCACCTACTCATCAGACCTGACTGTATTCCTTCAGAGGAAAAATGGACATTCATTTTTTTAAAAAGAGGACTGTCAAGCATTCCTGATGAAAAGAACAAAGCTAAGTACAATATTTTATTCTCAAACTCGGGACTCAAGAGAAGCATAAAAAGGGAAGCAGGAAAGAGAAATCATAAGGGATTTAATAAGGTTAAGTGTTTAATGGTTTACCTGGTAAGATGCTACTTGTCACATCAAAGAACTTTATTATTATTAGGGAAGTTAGAAGGAGTATACATAGACAGAGAACAAAGGTATGAGTTTGAAATGACAGGATGATACATAAAATAGAATTATGGGTTAAAAAAAGAAAAAGGTGGGAAAAGTGGGAAGGGAAGGATGGACTTGGATATATTATATCATATATAAAAGCTTTTACCACGGAGGGAGAGATAAAGAAAGTAGAGAGAAGTACTTGATCATTATTCCAATCAGAACTGCATCAAAAAGGGAATAACATAAAAATTCAGTTAGGTATGGAAATCTGTTTCGCCCTACAGAAAAGTAGAAGAAGAAGGGAATAATGGAAGCAGGTAAAGACAGATTAGGGGAGGTAGTGGTCAAAAGCAAAACACTTTTGTGGGTGTACAGGGTGAAATGAGAGAGATATTAGGATAAATGGGGAAATATAATTGATGGAAATACACAATAATTATAACTGTGGAAACATTTACAGTGTTTCTCTAATAAAGGCCTCATTTTTCAAATATAAAGAGTAATGAGTAAAATGTGTAAGAGCACAAGTCATTGCCCAATTAATAAAATGGTCAAAGGATATGAACAAACAGTTTTCAAAGTACCTTTACTGATTGGAGAAATCCAAATTAAAACAACTATATAGTGCCAACTCACACTATCAGATTGGTTATTATGACAGAAATGAAAATGTCTAAACTTGGAGGGTATGTGGGAAAAATTGAGATGTTTGGGGTAGTTGTGAACTGATTCAACCATTTGGAAGAGTATTTTGGAACTATGCCTAAATTATAATACTATGCATACCCTTTGACCCAGCAATACAGTTATGATGTATATATCTCAAAGAGATTCTTTTAAAAAGGAAAATGACCTATATGTACAAAAATATTTATAGCAGCTCTTTTTGTGGTAGCAAAGAATTGGAAAGTGAAGAGATGTCCATCAATGGGAGAATAAGTGAACAAGCGTGGTGTATGACTATAAGGGAATTTTATTGTGCTGTAAGAAATGAGGAGCAAGATAATCTGAGAAAAACTTAGAAAGACATATAAAGTGACATAGAATGAAGTAAGCAGATCCAGAAGAAAATTTTATGAAGTAACAGAAATGTTGTAAAATGAATAACTGTGAAGAACTTAGCTATTCTCAGCAATACAATGTTCCAACACAGTCTCAAATGACTCATAAAGAAAAATGCCTTCTGCCTCCAAAGAAAGAGTTAATGGAGATTAATCCAGAATTAATCCAGATCGAAGCATACCATATTTTACTTCTTTCCAGTTTTTGTCTTGAATTTTATTCCACAAAAGGATTAATGTAGGAAAATGTTTTACATAGTTGTACATAGAAAATCTATAACAGATTGCTTACTGTCTCATGGAGAGGTGTGGGAAGAGAGAAAGAGAATTTGGAACACAATTTTTTAAAGGTTTTAATTGTTTATACATGTAATTGGGGGAAAATAAAATCTCATTTCAAAATAAAAACAGCAAAAGTCTTATTTTATAGAAATATGCTTAGCTAAGATATTTAAGTGAACAAAAAGTGAAATGGGGTGAAAAGTCCTGAGGGACTTAATATGTAATGCAGCATGATTTTTATGTTGTTTTTAATTAGAGACTAACAGAAGACAAGCAAATGTTATTGCTAATTTTGTTATTGGATCACATGCTGTATGATATTTGAAATGTTTATGTTAATGTCATAATTTAGGTGTTTAGCAGGAAGTCTTTAATAATTGGGGGGTCCATTCCTACCTGCCAGAGATGAACAGATTGGGAATTCACTGCAGCTCTTTGAAAAACAAACAAGTAAGAAGCAAATTATTATTTGCATTCTCCAAACCTCTGGGGATCCTTATATGGTACCAAAGCAGCTGCTTGACTAGAGATGGGTTCACTCAGAATCATTCACCAAACTTTCATTAAACACCTGTTCATTTCAGTGACTGTGCTATTAATTGGAGAAGAATTCTGTGTAAAAAGGAAATGATAATAGGAACTATGGCTACAATGATGAACTCAGGGCCAAACAACCACTATCTAGAGGAAATTATATGACATCCTGGGCTTGTGCTTTCCTGGGAATTCCCTGAGGAAAAAATAATATTTTGTGGGTATGCACATGTGACTTTGGGGATTGTGTAGATAACTGCTATTATCCAAATCCAGTTTGTGATTGATTGAGAGACATTGGGGTAATAATTTATTACTATCAGGTTAGGGCATCTCAGTGAAATATTCTTGGTACATATTAAATAATCTTTATTGAAAGTCTTCCTTGATCCAACCTATCACACATTACTTCTTACCTCCCAACATAGACACACAGACACAAACACATCACATACATACACACATCAAGTTAACAAGCATTTCATGTGTCTTTTATATGTTAGACCTTATGCTAAGTCCTGGGGCTACAAAAATAGTAAAAGTCAGTTCCAATTCTCTACATAGTCTAATACAGGAAATGACATGCAAGTAACTGTGTCAAAATAAGCTATATTCATGTTCATGATGAATTTGAAATAGTATAAGGAAGAAATTAGAATTAAGGGCAATCAAAAAGACTGAACAAAGGGGATTTAAGTTAAGACTTTAAAGAAATGAGGTAAGCCAGTAGGGAGACATGAGGAGGAAGAATATTCCAGATATGGAGGACAGTCAGTGAAAATTCCCCAAATCAGAAAATGGAATATCTGGTTTGAGCATCAGCAAGGAGGATAGTGCCATTGGGTATTAACATATATGTGATGGAGGGCCCAAGGCAGAAAACTAAAGAGTTTAGGGAGCAGCAGATTATAAAATATTTTTGAAACTGAATTATAATAATTATGAACCTGAATAAAAGGGTTTTATGTTTGATTCTGTAAGTGACTGGAAGCTACAAGAATTTGCTGACTTTGACAGTGATGTGAAGAATGGACTGGAGTGGGGAGAAATTTGTGGCAAGCAGAACAATCAACAGGTTATTGTTATTGTCGTAGTCCAGGAGAAAGGTGAGAAGGGCTTATAATCTAATGGGGGAGTCAATATGAAGACAAGTATGTACAAATAAGTCACATACATTTTAATATTTTCACATACTATGCATGCATTCATGGTAAAGTTTCAACAATTGTTTCACATAAGCTTTCAGATACTTTCCATCATTCAGCCTATGATTCATGGGAGTGTTTGTTAAATATTAGCTAAGGTGTCCTTAGGGGCATATTGGTTTTACAAATCTGTAATAATGGGAAAAGGACAGCTAGGAATTTTATCACATCAGACTGCTCTAACTTGTCCATTAATCCAACTCCCTCAGATACTCTCACATTTAGATTCTTCTTTTGTTACAATACTTAAGTTTCTAATTTAGCGATCCTTTTGGCAGAAAAATGTAATATGTAACTTCAAAGTGTCATCTTATTCCTTGAGTAACCGGCTTTGAGTTTCTATTTAATCTCTTCTTTAGGGTCACAAAGGCCTTTACATTACCATATCCATGCAATTCCTCTGCAGAAGAATGATTTATTCCTTAAGTTTTGATGATACCCCTCTCTTATGTCATAAATTTTCCTATACATGTCTTTATCACCATGATTACCAAGAAGCAAAACAAAAGTCTTCACTTCTCTTTTTTGTGATTCATTTCCTGATGCCCCAATTTTACAATGATTAAATTTTCATAATACTGAATGGAAATGTTGTAGATGCTAAAGAATGATGAACAGGCAGTAGGCGAAATAGAAAAAGAATGCTGCTGTGGATTAGACAAAACTATTAATGATTCACAAAGACAGAAATACACCCACACCATGGCATATTGAATAAGGAGCTGACTTTGGGGTCAGAAGGACTTGGGTTCAACTCCTGATTATGACATATATTGGCTGTGTAACCTTATGCAAATTATGTAGATTCCCAAGTTAGCTGGCTATTCTCTAATATAAGACTACAGATTGCTGGACATTTGTCAATATACATTGGCAAAAAATGTACCCACATTTTGAGGAAATTATTCAACTGTTCCATATATGAACATAAGTATATACATATGCTCAAACATATACATATGTATATGCATACACATATACATTCAAATACATGTGTACACATATGCATGTGTGCATGCATACATATATTTTCACTCTTTTTCCTCAACTGAAAGTATTACTAATGTTCTACTTACAACGTTTGCACATGGATACAAAGTAGAACTTCAAGCTTAGTATTTACTATTTCTTTATTCTTTGTGACAAAGCCACAATTTTATCTCCATTCAATTTGTTACTCTGAGGAATCAATAGAATAAATTCAAGAATCTGAGAGTAATATGCACATTCACACATCCAAACCATGTGTATAACCAGAATATTGACGTTGGACACTATTTTGATCTTGAGATTGAAACAGTTTCCCTCTAGGCAGCTCATAATAATCTGTTTTGATAGCTGACCTAGGAATTAAAATCATTGTGCAAACAAAATCTGAAAAGGAAATTAATAAGTTTTAAATGCAAAATTATTAACTGAATTGAAGCATTACAAAAAGCAATTAAAACCGTCTGATTAGAATTCCCTGAATGAGTCATTGTACTATAGCAACCTGTACTATATTACTTGTCATCTTTAAGAAAGCATTTCCTTGGTGGGTATTAGTGCATCATGGTTCTGATACATCTGTTTTTTGCCAGGCAGCCATAGAAATCAGTACTAAGGAGTTCCCTATTGTCCTTGGAAAAAGGTAAGGATTGATCCTGGTCCCTCTCCCCTCAAAAATGTGTTAGATAAAGGAGAAAAAATGTTGGGGCCAAAGGAGACATCTACATAGACTTAGTGAAAAAAATTGAGATCAAAAAAGACAAACAGAATATGAGAGATGTAAACCTTGTTTTAAGGAACCAAAGTAATATAAGGAAGCATGACATAAGAAGGGTGTGCCAGAAGGACAATCTCACTTTCTCCCCAAAAGGATACATCACTTTAGTGTGATATTTAACTTCCCTATTTCGGGATTCCCCTTCCTGTAAGGTGAGAGAAGTCAGACTATGATCTTTATGATGTCTCTTGTGTGCCTACAAGCAAATGATATCTGACCACCTAGAAAAAGCACTAGAAAAAAAAAAGTAGAAAGAATAAGCTACAAAGTGCAGAACAAGAAATGCATTTTAGAATGTGGCCAATCTGGAAATTAATTTTGATGCGCTGTGAATATTTATTGTAAGTTTCATTTTTCTTTTTATTATTCAATGGGAAGCAGTGGATGGGAAAGATAATTAATGTTTGTAAAGTAAATATGAAAAATAAATGTAAAAATATGTAT
This sequence comes from Gracilinanus agilis, assembly GCF_016433145.1. NCBI lineage: Eukaryota > Metazoa > Chordata > Mammalia > Didelphimorphia > Didelphidae > Gracilinanus > Gracilinanus agilis. Next base: position 20,664,764 of record NC_058135.1, on the reverse strand, counting down.
AAAATGGTAAATTGGCAGAATAAATTAAATCATAATAACAATGGGTAACATTTACATAATGCTTACTACGTGCCAGGCACCAAACTAAGTGCTTAACAATTATGTCGTTTGATTCTCATAACAACTCTGCTCACTATTATTATCCTTCTTTTATAGATAAGGAAACTGAAGCATATAGCAATTAGATAAATTGCCCAGGATCACATAGCTAATAAGTGGTTGAGGCTAAATTTGAACTAAAACCTTCCTGACTTCAACCCTAGCTTTTTATCCACTGTACCCCTTCACTTCATAAACAGAGGAGATTAACAAGGATGGAGGAGCAGAGAGAGATTTTATGAAAGTTAGTATCTCTATGTAATAATAGAAATATATATTGAACAAAAATTGATAAAAATGTAACCTTTCACTTCATGCTTAATTTTATATTGAGAGCATTTTAATCTCCCTTTTTAGCTCTTATATACTCAAATTCTCTTATAAATACTTTTTATAATAAAAACAATCAAATGCACATAACCATAACTTCATGATGCAAACTTTGTAAGACAACATGTAAATGTTGTCAATGAAAATCACAGGTTCTGCTTTAAAAAAATTTTTGAATGCAAGTAAATTTAGGTAATCTTTCATCTTTTTCACGAAACACTCAACTGGAACATCTTAGCATAAGTGATTATTTTAATTGGTATTAGTGAACTAGGAAATGATATAGTCTTTGTTCAACAATGCTATTTGTTTTACTGTCTAGACACTTCATTTTAATATGATCTTTATTCGTCTAAAATAAAATCTGTCAGAACCCTTTGGATATGTACTGCTTTCTTCTGTCCTCTAGCTCACTATGTAAAATAGATTTCCTATGTTATGTTATATGGCATGCAGTATTTCTTTAGTCTCCCAATCCCATTCCCATACATACTTTCAGAGCTGTAGTCAATACTACATTGAATTTCTCTAATTATTCTAAGATACAAATCAACACATCTCCTTGATTTTAGCACTGTGCATGGATTCAAGCTAATCTTTCTCATTTCCTAAATCAATCCACATACAAAGCAAAATCATCAGGTTTCTCCTGATACTTGCTTTTGGTAGTGATGTCAAAGTGCCTTCTGTGATTTCATTTCTCTGTGTAAGCTTTTCTGTAACTCATTTGAAATCTTTCTTTCTACTATGCTTTCCCCTTATTTCTCTTCACCAGCAATCATTCTATATTAAATAGCTTACCTTCAAATTTGTTTATTATATACTGTCTCAATAAAATATTTATATACACATCTGAGTGTATGTATCCATATATACTTTCATCTTAAAAATGTTTCAGAATCATATATTTGTGTACAACTGCATTATAAGTGAGGGTGAATCTGATAATATTTTTTAACTTAGAAGTATTGCTTATGGAGAATAATGAGATTATGTTTTACACTTTCGGTGTCCATTATTTTCTCTGATTAAATAAATTAATTGGGAAGGTATGGTAACAGTAGACATATAACTATAAGCTGAATAATGGTCACATTCCTGCTATACTTCTCAGCATTCTGTTTATATTCATTATTCTAGTATCAAAAGATCAACTAGAATATTAATGTTCTAAAGAATACAAATAAATATAGTACAAAATAAAAACTTCTAAATTATTTTAGGAGATGTATTGCATGTAGTGAAAAATGTATTTTATGCAGAACATCAACATTGGTCTCCTTACTAAAGTTAAAGTTATAAAGTTAAAGTATGTTTAAATAGCTGCAAAACTTTAGTCAAGATAAATACATTTATTGGGTAATCACTTTTATCATCTACAGGGCACAGCATTGAAGGTACATGGAATTGGGGCATTTCCATGCTATAAGGGGGTGAAATAGTTCTCATTAAAATGCAAGCTGAGCAATCCACTCCACCCCTACACCACCTACAGGGCCAAAGCCAGCTCACAAGAGTTAGAGCAAGTTTGGGGCATCCATTAAGTCCTTGGCCACTACCTGGGACCACCAGGACCTGCTTCTGAGAGCAGCAAGACTTAAGACCCCAAGAGGCTAAAGGATGCACAGACTTTGAACACAGACCTTGAGCTCCGACTTGGTGGCAGCTGAAGAGGTGGATCCTGAGCACAGGCCAGGACCTTGGGTGGGGACCCAGTGCAGAGGGGTGTGTGACTGTGGAAGCAGCTCCCTGAGACTGGGCAGAGGAACAAGCAAGGGGAACACCAGGAGGCTTGACCCTGAGAACAACTAGACCTGAGACCTCAGGAGCCTAAAGAGCTCAGACAGACCCTGGGCTTGAGGATAAAGCTGAGAGGGTGCTGGACTAACAATGGCAAGCCAGAACCAAGAACACCAGAAGAGAAAGATCAAGAAGAAATCTTTAACACTCGACAACTTTTACACAGAAAAAATCCAGACAACAGAGCAAACAGCAAAGGAGAAAAAACAAGTAACCATATCCACCAAAAAAATATCTTAAAAATATCAAAAAATCCATATCTTCCCAAAAAAATGAAAACTGATCACAAGCTCTTGAAAAGTTCAAATCTGAGATTATGAGAAAGATGGAAGGGATCTGGCAAGAAAATAACAGTCCAAAGGCAGAATTTCACAATTGCAAAGTGAGGCTCAGCAATCAAATGAATTGATAAGCAAATTGAAGACCAGAAATGACCAGCTGCAAACCTTGAAGAACCAAACAGACCAGATTCAAAAGGAAAACCAAAAGATTATAGACAAAAACCAGTCTCTAAAGGCTAGAATTGGACAATTCGAAAAAGATGCCCCCAAATCAAAAGAACTGACAAGCAAATTGGAGACCAAAATCAAACAGCTAGAAAACAGGATAGACCAAATCAAAAAGGAAAATCAAAAGAATATAGCAGAAAACCAGTCTCTAAAGATAAGAAATGGGCAAGTAGAAGCCAATGATCTCTCAAGAGAGCAAGAAAAAATAAAGCAAAGTCAAAAGACTGATAAAATAGAAGGAAACATGGAATATCTCAATGAGAAATTGACAGATCAAGAAAACAGGTCTAGAAGAGACAATTTGAGAATCATTGGTCTTCCTGAAAAAGCAGAAATTAATAGAAATTTGGACTCCATACTAAAAGAAATTATTCAGCAAAACTGCCCTGAAGTTCTACAACAAGAGGGCAATATAGACATTGAAATGATCCATAGATCGCCCTCTACACTAAACCCTGAAAAGACAACCTCCAGGAATATAATAGCCAAATTCAAGAGCTTCCAAGTAAAAGAAAAAAATTTACAAGAAGCCAGAAAGAGATAATTTGGATATCAAGGAGCACCAATTACGATCACACAGGATCTGGCAGCCTCCACACTAAAAGACTACAAGGCTTGGAATATGATATTCAGAAAGGCAAGAGAACTGGGTCTACAACCAACTGACTATATACTTCCAGGGGAAAGTATATACATTCAATAAGATAGAAAATTTCCAAGTATTTGCACAGGAAAGTCCAGGACTAAATGGAAAGTTTGATATCCAACCACAAAAACCAAGAGAAAAATGAAAAGGTAAATAAGAAACAAAGGGGAAAGAAAGAAAACTCTTATTTTTTAAATTTGCCTCTTTAAGGGCTTTAATAAGATCTAATTATATGGCAATAAATATAGCAATCTAAGTGAGATGGATGAATATTTACAAAAATATAAATTGCCTTGGTTAACAGTAGGAGAAATAGAATACTTAAATAATCCCATATCAGAAAAGAAATTGAACAAGCCATCAAAAAACTCCCTAAGTAAAAATCCCCAGGGCCTGATGGATTCACAAATGAATTCTATCAAACATTCAAAGAACAACTAATGCCAATTCTATACAAATTATTTGACATAATAAGCAAAGAAGTTCTACCAAATTCCTTTTATCACTCAAATATGGTACTGATCCCAAAGCCAGGTAGATCAAAAGCAGAGAAAGAAAACTACAGACCATTGTCCCTAATGAACATGAATGCATTCTTCACTTCCTCATTTTGATCCTTTGGTGAATAAGCTTAAACCTACATTGTCCTCTTCTCTTAAGTCCCTTCCTCCTTATCCTTTTGATCTCGGCCCTCATCATTTTTAATCATAACACCTACTATCAATCCTTTCTTGATAAAGCTCAGTTTTGGATTTCCCCCACCATCTGCCACTTTCTCTCTTAATTACTCCCTGCTGAAAAAAGTTAGAAAAAATGCCAAAAAAGGGCTAACTTGGTAATATGTAATATTTGTTTTATAATTGTCAACAGCGTTCTCACTATAAGTAAATCAAAGAAAATCCTCAGTTCATTCATTAGGCTATTCACCAGAGTAGCTTTTCCAAACTTTTCCATCTGTTTTCAAAAGTGACTCCATCATCATGGGGAAAAAAGATCCATCTTCCTTATTATCAGTGTGAAAAACTGCTAACCAACTGCCCCCAACACACAAAGAAGCACAAGAACCCTGGGAATTGTATCATCTCCCAGATCACTGGTCCTGCTTCTACCAAAGCCCTCATAACTATCATCTGGGGAGGGAGCTCCAGTGGATAAAATCCCAGCCAATAGCCAAACCAACAACCACTCACAGCACATATGATCCAGACTAGATGAATCAGCAGGACACTGTTGAGGGTGGGGGGAATAGTAGGCATTGCCAATTAGTCAGATAAAACCACAGCCACTTGATATCATCTCCCTTTGTACCAATATAGAAACAAGCTAGTACCCTGAACCAAGGGACCTTTGGAGGAACAATGCTTCTAGCCCAGTATTAAACCGATCGATACCAGATATTGATATAATCCTATTAGAAGAATTTACCTTAAAATAGAAGTACTAGTTCATTTGATGCTGCACACCAAGGACATGGGAGTTTTGAATCTGATTTGCAATTTAAACATTCCATATTTTTGTCTCCCCCATTACTTTTCTTTGTGTATACTCAGTATATGAGTGTTTTATATATGGAAAGCATTTAATAAGTGCTTTAAACATTGATTATATAAAGATTTTCCTATGTCTTTCAGATACTGTGTCCTGTATAAGTATATATATATATATATATATATATATATATATATATATATATATATAGAGAGAGAGAGAGAGAGAGAGAGAGAGAGAGAGAGCGAGAGAGAGCATATAGGACTTCTGTATAAAGCACTATCTTATTTTTTAATACTTTCTCTTCAAGGTCCAGGAATTGATTGAGTCATTTGGGATCAAACTACTTAATTGCTCCAAAGTATCCTTAATAATCTGTATGCTGGGAGAAGAATTCAAATGTCCTGAATGGAATGGTCATGATATCGTGTTTTATGAGACTACTCAAAAAGCTACTCACATTTACTCCTCTTAAAAGAATATAGTTTTCAAAATTAGTTTTCCTATCTTCTTAATATCTGGGTATTTTTTCCTCCCTTTCCTCTTCATTAACTTAATTAAGCAAATAGTACTTCTGTGTTTGAGCTATGTTTCATCAATCTTACTAGTCTTCTGAAAGAAAATTCTAAATAAGAATGATTTTTGCTTCCCTTCTCTCCAACTTATTTCACTACATAAAAAAAGACATTTTCATTGTATTCTCTTGGAGAAGAGAGTAGAAAGAAAAGAGGTTGGAGATGTCTATTATGCTTTTCTTCAAAAAAAATAATGACACCCCCATTTTTAAAGTGAAGGATAGGCCTTGCTACATGTGGACTTCACACCTCTAAATTAAGAGAAATCCTACCAAATTTCTAAAGGGTCAGAGAAATTACAGGCAACTGTAAAGGCAGGATATGAACTCAGGTTTTCCTGACTTCAAATCTTAGAACTCTTGTCTATTCTTATTGGTAGAGTCTGATAAATCATTTTATTATTTATTATAGTCCAAGTATATGTATTTCAACTTTTCCTGGTTAGGAAATTTGCCTTGTTCCTCAACTTCAAGAAAGTTTGAAGTTTTGCCATGTCCTTCTCTTTATCTACTATCCCGTCAAAATAGTTCTGAACCAATGAATCCCTACACAAAATTCTGCATAATTGAATGAATGTCTATGTTGCCTTTTTATATTGCTTATTGTATTTCTTTGATCTACCATCCAGAAATGTATATTTCTCTAAATATCAAAACCTATATTACATCCATTACATTTCCAGATAAAGAAACTAAGAATCAAGTGAATTACAACATGGCAAATACTATAAGATAAAAAAGTCAAAACTAGTTTCACCCTTAAGGGGCAGCCAGGTGGTTCAGTGAGTAGAAAGTCAAGTCGAGAAGTAAGAGACTCTGGGTTCAAATCTAAACTCATACACTTCCTAGCTTTGTGATCCTGTGCAATTCATTTAATCCCAATTGCCTAGCTCTTACCATTCTTCTTGGAGCAAATACTTAGTATTGATTCTTAAATGGAAGGTAAGGTTTTTTTAATTAGCTCATTCTTCCCTTATCTTTTAGGTGAGGAAAACCTCTGAAAATTTTAATATAACTATCACAGAAAAAGTATGCATTATTTATTATTGGTGCAACTCATTGTTATTTAAATATATAAATAAAATATCGTGAAAAATACAGAATAACATGATTTGGGGAGTTTTCATAAATTCTAAGAAATTTTTTCAATCCTGATGATTAAAATATGTTGGGGATTGGGAAATACTATTAAGGAAACTAAAATAGCAGGAGAATTAACACTTCAGAAGAAGCCATGGAGAGCAGTGGGGTAGTACATTGCGCTAATCTTTACTATAGGGAGGCTGGTGGATTTTTGAGGTCAGGAATTCTGAGCAGCACTAAATTCAGGACAAATATGGTGAACCCCTGTGAGAGAAAGAAATCAAGGCTGCCCAAGGAAGGGGGAATTGGTTGGTTCAGGTTGGAAAAAATATGAAAAAATCATGCAAATAACTAATGGAGAAATGCAAATTATTTTGTTCTATTTTATACACAACAGATTGTAATTGATAAAAGAAAAAAATGACAAATGCTGGACAGAATGTGAGAAAATACTAATGCTCTGTTGAAGGAAATAGGAATTGGTCTAGCCATTCTGGAAAGGATTTTGAATTATACAACTCCCAACCACAATCCCTAAGGATCAAAGATTAAGGATGCTTCCCAGCTCTTGACAGAACAGCAATTCATTCGAGGTTCAAAATAAGGCCAATTTTTTTGACATGTTGAATATTGCATTTTTTTTCTCTACTGCATATTTCTTAAAGATGTTATTGTTGTTGGGTCTTTTTTGAGTTGTGTGTGACTCTCTGTAACCCCATTTTGAGTTTTCTTGGCAAAAAACACTGAAGTGGTTTTCTATTTTCTTCTCCAGCTCATTTTATACATCAAAAACTGAGGGAAAATGCATTAAATCATCATAAAGCTGGTAATTATTTGAGGGCAGATTTGAACTTAGGAAGATGAGTCTTCTTGATTCCAGTCCTGACATTTTATCTACTCCACCAGCTAGCTGCCCTTACATTTGTTAAAGGTGCTTTCTTTTTTCTTTCTTTCTTTTTTTTGAAATTGAGGGAGTAGTTTGAAGAGAGAAATGGGTCCAAAACTGAGTTGCCAGAAAAAAAGAAAATAGTTATTGAAGCATTTTGTTTAAATACACAGAAAAGAACATAAAGAAGTCTAAAAGAAAAGAGAAAGGTTTAGAAGTTACAAGTCGAAATTATTACATACTTCATTTGAAAAGCAAATTATACATAAAATTTTCTGGTTTTGTGAATAATATATTTCTATTCTGTTTATGGAAAAGCTAATATTTGTTATGTCCAGAATAAAATTAAAGATTTTATGCAATTGAATATTAAATTGTATTCACTACCCATCCTTTGAGATTCACCTCATACACTATATTTGCATAAAGTGAGCACCCTCTCCTCTGAAATTCTTGACTACACAAGTCAAAATTTGTTCAATTGCTCATGCAAGTTCTAACATAATTTATTTTGTGAAAAAAACTGCTGGATCTCCAGAACAAGGAGAATGTTGTACACAGTAACTACAATACTATATGATGTTGAATCTACTTGGAATTACTTAACTATTGTCAACAAATCAAGGATTCAGGACAACTCCAAAGGACTTGTGACAAAAAAGGAATATTCACTGCCAGAGAAAGAACAGATGGAGCCCAAATGCAGTATATATATATATATATATATATAAAATCATTCTTTACTTTATTTTCTCTATGAATTTTCCCTAACTTAAGCAATATGTGTCTTCTTTCACAAGATGATGAACATGAATTATATGTAAAACCTATATCGTATTACCTGTCTTCTGAGAGAGGGGGAGAGGTGGGAAAGAGAAAGAACACAGACTGCAAAATGTCAAAAAATGAGCATTAAAAATTGTATTGACATGTAATATGAAAACATTATAAAAATTATCAGATCTCAAGTAAGAATACTTGAGTTCAGTTTCATCATTAAAAAAATATTGAAATAGCCATTGAGTGATGCTGACTGTCACTGTATCATTGCTGTCACTCACACAAGACAAGACAACTTATGCCTCCACTTTCACCATATGTCTTATGGCTAGAATTTTCTCCTTTATCTTCCCCATCTCTTTCACTCCCACCTAAAATCCCACCTTCAATAAGAAGCCTTTCCCATATCTCCATCATGCTAATGCCTTCTCTATTGGTTATTTGGCTTCAGGCTAAAGATGTTTGTCAGGGTCTCAACAGTCAGTTTAATCATAGTCCTTCAAGAGAAAAAGCTCGCCAGACCCTTTAACCAGGAAGGATCATTACCATAGAAAGCAAGATCTATCAGTGTCAGGAAAATAGGACTCAGAATTTCTGAGAATAGAAAACTGAGAAACAGAATGGGAAAGATTACCAGGACAAAACACTCTACCTGTGAGAAATTATGCAGCAATCCACAAAGCCTGATGGTAAGAGCACAGAATCCATTTGGGGCTGGTTTTGACCAGCCCAAACACCCTAAGGCTGTGTTGCAAAGGCATGACACACATGCCCTGTGGCATGAAGAAGGTTACTCCATTCCCCCTCTCCACAGCACTGAGGACATTTTTCACATGCTCCATTCCCCCCCCCCCCAACCAGAAGCCAAAGGCGAGCACTTCCTCTATCTGCAGTCTGAGGTAATGTGGGGGGCTCACAAGTAGCTTGAAGTTGCAATTTGGGTACGTAATGTCAAACAGGTTTGCCAAAGCTGTCCTAGGGCTTGAGGCAGAGATCTACAATAGTAAACCATGAATCTCCCAGTGTGAGAGGAAACTGAGGCACTTTGAGATCTACTTCCCAGGGAATACATCAAAAGAGGAGTCTGGAAGTAAGTAATAAGGAAAATAAGGGGCAAAGAAAGACTAAAAGCATCAAAGAACTCAGGGGAAAAAATTCAGACTTTGAACATAAACAGATAAACCAAAAGGAAAAACAGTTACAATAGAAGGATATGTGATCTCCTTACCTTTAAAAAAGTTCAGGTAGCTATAAACAAATAGTGTTAAAAAAAGATCCAACATTTGATGAAACAAAGAACACTGTAGAATTTGAGAGGAACATGGAACCACAAGACAAATTAAGTTCCTGAGTAATTTCAAAGAAAAATGAACACTCTGAGTGAATACTTTATATCCTATCAACTGAAAAGAATAAGAAGAAAAGAAAAAGAAATAAAACTTAAAATCTGCTATGGCAAACATAAACAATGAGAGGGAACAATAGATCAGAAATATAAATACGCAGAAGTAAAGGTCAAATTAGCAGAAAAGAAGCATAAAACAAAAACATAAAAAGAAAATATCATTACTTTGAAAGAAAAATATATTCAACTCAAATATACAAGGTGCAGAGACAAACAATGGATCATACATATCCCAAGAGAACAGAACAGGACAAAATATGCTAACCATAATGAAGAAAACAATAAAAGAGAAATGCTCATAATTTCTAAACATAGAAAATGAATTGAAAAAAGTCATGGATGGCTTCCAGAAAAAAAATTGAAAACTGTAAGATATATTATATTTAAATTAATAATTCAGCTAGAGAAATAAAGAATAAGAAGTGGCAAAGTGCTAGAGAAACAAAGACATAGAGGAAGCAGGAGGGTAGGGTAAGAAGCGGGAGAAGGAGGAAACAAGATGGAGATCAAAGTGGGCAATTTTGACAATTTCTCCCAACATTTCTCTTTAAACAATGTACAAGGCTTTCTGGGGGAAAAGCCAAGCTGGCAAGGTAAAGAAGGACTCAGCAGAGTTCTTACAATATCCCCCTATAAACAATTTGAAATTAATGCCTCAAATCAAATTCTGGAATGGTAGACCGAACAATAGGTAAGAATGAGACAGTCTTCTATTCTAAAATGACATAGAAGGTTAAAAAGAAAGATATGTAATGTGGAAGAGGAGAATGGACTAGAACACATATGAGTGGTGGGTCTGAGTGATAGTAGCAATAGAAGCTTTGAGAGTTCTCAAACCGGAGATGTTAAGAGCCTGGGGACTGGTCAAAAAGAGATGATACTGTACTTGTGTGCTAGTTCTGGATTCAAAACCAGATCTTGTTTGGCGACCACATATTTCTATACTCACTTCTGGGTCATAGTTCAAGAGCAGAGAAAAACACTTTCAGTCAAGAGTGCATAATGGGAAGAACTTAGGTCAAAACAAGACAGAGAACATTATGAGATATAAAGTTGATAATGTTACCTACATTAAATTAAAAATTTTCTGCACAAAGGCAATGCAAACAAGACTAGAAGGCAAACAACAAACTAGGGGAAATATAGCAAATCTCTGTCAAAGGATTCATTTCTTAACTATATAGAGAAGGGAGTAAATTTCTTTAAGAATACAAAGCATTTCCCAATTGATAAATGGTCAAAAGATGTAAACAGGCAATTTTCAGATGTAGAAATTAAAACTATTTATAGCCATATGAAAAAACACACCAAATCAATTGATTATAAAAATGTGAATCAAAATAACTCCAAGGAACTAACATGACAAAAACAATAATTATTTTTGATGGGGATACAGGAAAACTGAGAAATTAATATACTGTTAGTGGAGCTATGAACCAATACTATCATTCTGAAGAGCAATCTGGAGCCATAATTAAAGGACCATCAAACTGTGCATATCCTTTGATAGAGCAATAGCACTACTAAGTCTGTATCCCAAAGAGATTAAAGATAGCAGGAAAGAAATTACTCATACAAAAATATGTATATCAATTCTTGTTTCATGGAAAAGAACTGGAAACTGAAGGGATGTCCATCAATTGGGGAATGAATGAACAAAGTGTGCTTATAATGCAATGCTATTGTGCCATAAGAAATGACACAAAGAAATAATCACCAAAAAAAATTCTAGATAGACTTAAATGAAGTAATAGAAAGTGAAATGAGTAGAACCAGGAGAATGTTGTACAAATATATACAATAATGTATGTTGGTCAATTGTGAATGACAACTATTAACTATTAGTAACAAGGCAAAGACACAGGACAATTCCAAGAGACAAGATTAAAAAAAAAAAAAGCACTGTAGAAGAAACAGAGTCCAAATGCAAATTGAAACATTACATATTACATTCTTTGATTTTATCCTCCTTGAATGTTTCTGTAGTGTAGATATGATAATATATAACTATATATAATATATGTACATATATTGAATATATACTACCTAGATCATATTACCTGCCTTCTTAGGAGGGGGAAGGAGTAAAAAGGGGAGGGAGAGAGAAAACATTCAATTGCAAAATAGCATAAAAATATTTTAAAATTATACTGACATCTAATCTGGAAAAAAATAAGTATATTATACTAATAAAGGAGGAAGCACAGGACCTCAGAGACAGTAATAGTTCTGGTCAAAAGGGAGAAGGGACTCTGAGGAAAATTATTGTTTCAGGTTGAAATGGAGGATTGTAATTCTAAGGAATTAGAAGCCTTTGTTAGGTAAGAACCAGAGTATAGGCAAGAATAGTGATTACGCCTCTCCCTAGATCACATAATCTTGGAAGCATCTGAAACTTCCCAAATCCTAGAACTAGCCTCTCACTGCACCATACACAGACAAACATACACAGGGGATGCAGGGGGAGGCATGAAGGGAGGGAGAAAGAGTGAAAGAACAAAAGCCAACTTTAACCTGAAATACAAAATCAAGAGAAGGGGTTATATATAAAAAAGCAAACAGCAAGAAGCAACAAAAAAAAATGACCACAAAACCTACTATGGTGACAGAGAAGATCAAGACAGAAATACAGAATAAGACAATACGATAAAAACATTTTCAAGCAAAGACTCAAAGAAAAACTATGAATTAGACACAAGGTCAAGAAAAATTCCTGTAAGAGCTAAAATTTTTATTTTAATCAAACAAGAGTTGTAGAGGAAAATTAGGTAAAAAATGAAAGAAAAAGAAGAAATTTGAAAAGAAAACATGGTAAAAGGGCACGAAAAACTATTAAATAAAATAATACCTTAAAAGAGAATTGGCCAAAGAGATACACAAGCTCAATGAAGAAAATAAATTTAGATTAAACTTAGAATTAAATAAATGTCAACAAATGACTACATGACACATCAAGAAACAAACAAAAAGTCAAAAGAATGAAGAAATAAAAGGGAATATGAAACATCTCCCTGGAAAAATAACTGAACTCGAAAATAGATTGAGAAGAGATAATTTAAGAATTGTTGGAATACTTGAAAGTCGTTTTCAAAGAAAGAGCAATGACAAGAAATTTCAAGAAATTGTCAAGGAAAACTCCCCTTAATTCCTAGAACCCAAAGGGGAAAATAATGTAAATAATTCATTGAGCAGTATATGAAAAGGATCCCCAAAATGAAAAATAACAAGAATATAGCCAAATTCTAGAGCTTCCAGGTCAAGGAGAAAATACTGAAAGCATTAAGAAAGAAACTCTTTAAATACAGTAGGACTACAGTCAAGATCACACAAGATTTAGCAGCTACAATATTAAAGAATCAGGAACTTGGAATATAATATTCCATAAAGCAAAAGATCTGGAATTACAACAAAGAATATCTAGCCAGCAAAAAAGATTATAATTCTTTAAGGGAAATGGGTACTTGGTGGAATAGAAGATTTTTCAGAATTATCAATTAAAATAATTAGGTTGAATAGAAAATTTTGTTTTCAAATTCAAGACTTAAGAGAAGCATACAAAGGGTAAATATGAAAGAAAAGTCATAAAAGACTCAATGGATTAATCTCTATACCTTTCTGTATAGAAAGATGATGTATATATCTTCTAAAATTTTTATAATTATTAGGGCAGTGAGAAGGATTGTAAAAAAGAAAGTGTAGGAGTGAATCAATTATATTGGGATAATGTTAAAAAATGGATGTAAGAAAAAAAAAGAAATGCCCTTGGAGAAGGGGGAAGAGAGAAGAATGGGAAAAAATAATTCTCATGAAAGAAGAACATGATGAAGAGCTTTCGTACTGGAGGGAATAGGAGGAATAGGCAATGCTTGAACGTCACTCATATCTAAATTGATTTTAAAATAGACAAGGATCCAGCCCAATTCCAAGCAACTCTTGACAAAATATATCCAACACCATAAATGGAGAAAGGGGCAAAAGTGAGAGAGATAAAATGAATTACAAAATACCAGAAAATATTTTAAAATATATTGACATGTAATACAATCATTCTTTTTTCCTTCTTTTTATTCTGTCCAACCTCCAAGTCTGTTATGCTTCAATCATTGCTGTTTTTTAATCTGCTCTCCCTCTTTTCATGCCTCACTTTCCCATATCATTATACCTTTCTCTTTCCTGTTTGAAAGACAGATTTCTATGAGCAATTGAGTATGTATATATGTATGACTATTTAATGTCCAAATCATGAAGAAATTAATTATATTAGATGGATGCTAACTACTTCTGGTGATATTCTTAAATGCTAATTGGGGAAGCTCAGTGGTTCAGTGGATAGAAAGCCAGGGCTGGAGATGGGAGGTCCTGCGTTTCAGATATGGCCTCAAACACTTCCTACCTGTGTGACTTTTGGCAAGTCATTTAATCTCAGGTACCTAACCCTAACCACTCTTCTGCCATAGAACCAATACTTAGTGTTTATTTTTTTTTTGTTTTTTTTTATTTTAAACTCTTAACTTCTGTGCATTGGCTCCTAGGCAGAAGAGTCATAAGGGTAGGCAATGGGGTCAAGTGACTTGCCCAGGGTCACACAGCTGGGGAATATCTGAGGCCAGATTTGAACCTAGGACCTCCCATCTCTAGGCCTGGCTCTCAATCCACCAAGCTACCCAGCTGCCCCCTTAGTGTTTATTTTAAAACAGAAGGTAAGGTGTGTGTGTGTGTGTGTGTGTGTGTGTGTGTGTGTGTGTGTGTGTGTAAGGGATGCTAAGTATCTGCTGCTGGATGGTTATAGGACCCTATGAACCCTTTGCAACCTTTGATTATCTTTGGGACTAAAAAAATGTTATTCTAACTTTGAGAAGATAAAAAGGAGCAAGAACCTTGGTGTTCTCATTTTGGGAAATCCAAAGATAAAAGCTAAATATAAGCTATATTTTAAGATTTACTTAGGATAACTCTTTGTAGAAAGAAAGGGATGCTCCTGAGGTAAACCCTCAGAATTTTATATTGTCCAACTATGCCAACAGTCTTGGGAGGTCTTGAACTATATTGAATACTTTTTTACACTGAAAAACAAAAAGTTAGTTATAACAGAAATAAAAAAAAACATCCACACTGTGAAAAGGAGCATCTGATCAGCTTTGGACCCATGCATTTGGAGAAAATAATGTACACCCAACAGAATTCTCACTGCATCCAACACTTTAGATTCTATCCACACAGAACATACACTTTGCAGAAGAATCCCAGTGGAGTAAGTATGTAACATTTCATTACACAGGTATTTCAAACTAAACAACATATAGAACATTTTTTGACTTCACATATACATGTGAAACATAAACTTACACTTAAGAGAGAAGCTTGCCTGCCTTAGCATAGAGTTTTCCTCTTAATTTGGTTCAGACACCTTTCTACTCAAATCACCTGACATTTCTTGTAAAAATGTAAATATGTGGTATACCCAGAGACTTCCTGGTTAAGACGGCAACAGAGTAAAAAGCAGCTGCTTAACCTCTCCTAACCGAAACATATAGGACTCCTCAAGAAGACATAAAAACAAATCCAGAGGAACAAAGGGACCCCGTAACAGGGCATAGGATCGGGGCATTTCCATGCTAAAAAGGGGTGAAACAGCTCTCACTAAAACGTGAGCTGAGCAACCTCCTCCCCCACCCCACACAACCTACAATGCCAAAGCCAGGGCACAAGAGTTGGAGCAAGGTTGGGGCATGCATTAAGTCCTTAGCAGCTAGCTGGGGTCACCAGAGCCTGCCCCTGAGAACAGCAAGACTTAAGACTCCAAAGAGGCTAAAGAACGCATGAACTTTGAACACAGACCATGAGCGCAGGCATGAGAGTGGGCACAGACAGAAGTGCAGACACGGATCCTGAGCAGAGGCAAGGACTCAGATCCCAAGTGCAGGCACGGACCTTGAGTGGGGACTTAGTGCAGAGGGGTGCTCAACTGTGGAAGCAGTGCCCTGAGACTGCTAAAGGAGCCTCAGGCAAAGGACCAAGCAAGGGGAACACCAGGAGGCTTGACCCTGAGAACAACTAGACCTGAGACCTCAGGAGCCTAAAGAGCACAGACAGACCCTGAGTGTGAGGATAAACCTGAGAGGGCACAGAGCTAACAATGGCAAGCCAGAGACAAGAATCCCAATAGAGAAAGATCATCAAGAAGAAATCTGTACCACTTGACAACTTTTAAACAGATAAAATCCAGACAACAGAGCAAACTGCAGAGGAGAACAAACAAATAATCAAATCCAAACCTTCCCAAAATAATGAAAACTGGCCACAAGCTATTGAAGAGTTCAAATCTGAGATGATGAGAAAGATAGAAGAGATTTGGCGAGAGAAGTGGGAAATAGCTCAAAAGGAAACTAACAGGTTAGAAGACAGAAACTCTCAATTGGAGAAAGATGCCCCAAAATCAAATGAAATGGTAAGAAAATTGGAAACCAAAATCTGGCAAGGAAATAACAGTTTAAAAGGCAGAATTTCACAATTGGAAAGTGAGGAAAGTAAATTGAAGACCAGAAATGACCAGAATGAAAAGGAAAACCAAAAGATTATAGCCGAAAACCAGTCCCTAAAGGCTAGAATTGAGCAATTAGAAGCTAATGATCTCTCAAGACAGCAAGAACAAATAAAGCAAAGTCAAAAGACTGACAAAATAGAAGGAAACATGGAATATCTCAATGATAAAGTGACAGATCAAGAAAACAGGTCTAGAAGAGACAATTTGAGAATCATTGGTCATCCTGAAAAAGCAGAAATTAACAAGAATTTGGACTCCATACTAAAAGAAATTATTCAGCAAAATTGCCTGAAGTTCTACAACAAGAGGGCAATATAGACATTGAAAGGATCCATAGATCACCCTCTACACTAGACCCAGAAAATAAAACCCCCAGGAATATAATAGCCAAATTAAGAGCTTCCAAGTAACAGAAAAAATTTTACAAGAAGACAGAAAGAGACAATTCAGATATCAAGGAGCACCAAACAGCCTCCGTACTAAAAGACCACAAGCCTTGGAATATGATATTTAGAAAGGCAAGAGAACTGTGTCTACAACCAAGGGCCATCTACCCATCAAAACCAACTATATACTTCCAGGGGAAAGTTTGGACATTCAACAAGATAGATTTCTAAGTATTTGCACAGAAAAGACCAGGACTAAATGAAAAGTTCAAAATCCAACCACAAAAATCAAGAAAAAAGTGAAAAGGTAAATAAGAAACACAGGGGAAAGAAAGAAAACTCATATTTTTTTTAAAATTTGCCTCTTTAAGGGCTTCAATATGATCTAATTATTGGTATTCCTATGTGGAGAAAGGTTATGTATAATTCTCTTTAAGGAATACTAAATGGTCTAAGATGATATGGGGGTAGGAAAGAGGTAGGTGAATAGTAGACGACACCAAGATAAACTTGAATGAATAAGAAAAATAGGATATTCTATTACACACAAAGAGGGCATGGGAAGGGGAAGGGATGAATACTATAATAAGAAGGAGAGGAAGAGAGCATTAAGAGGTAATATTTAAACCTTACTCTCAGTTTAATTAACCCCAAGAGGGAAGGGTAGCTTTATCCTTTGGGATATAAAATTCTATCTAACACTACTGACAAAGTCAGAAGGGATAAACCAAGGGGAGCAGGGAGGAGGTCAAAAAGGGGAGGGGAGAAAAAGAGGGAGGGAATCCATTAGGTCTTAAAAAAAAAAGAAGGGAATAATAAAGGATGCAGTAGAAAGGGAAGTAAATCAAGGGAAGGGACAAGGGTTACTGGCATAAAGCAAACCACTGGTTTAAAAGGAAATAGTGTAAGAAGAAGGGGTAGAAATAGGAGAGGATACCAAAATGTCAGCAAATACACAACTGATAATAATAACTCTGAATGTGAATGGGATGAACTCACCCATAAAAAGGAAGCAAATAGCAGAGTGGATTAGAAACCAAAATCCTATGATATATTGTCTTTAAGAAACACAGATGAGGCAGGTGGACATACACAGGTTTAAGGTAAAGGGCTTGAGCAAAATCCTTTGGGCCTCAAATGACAAATAGAAGGCAGGAGTGGCAATTATGATTTCTGACAAAGCCAAAGTAAAAATAGATATGATTAAAAAAGATAGGGAAGGTCATTACATCCTAATTAAAGGCAGTATAGACAATGAGAAAATAACATTGCTCAATATGTATGCATCAAATGGCATAGCAACCAGATTCGTAAAGGAGAAACTGGCAGAGCTCAAGAAGGAAATAGATAGTAAAACCATACTAGCAGGAGATCTAAATATTCCTCTTTAAGATCTAGATAAATCAAACCAAAAAATAAATAAGAAAGAGGTAAGAGAGGTGAATGAAGTCCTAGAAAAATTAGATTTAATAGATATGTGGAGAAAAATAAATAGGGACAAAAAGGAATACACCTTCTTTTCAGCTGCACATGGTACATTCACAAAGATTGACCATGTAATAGGGCATAGGAACATTGCAAACAAATGCAAAAGAGCAGAAATAATAAATATAACCTTCTCAGATCATAATGCAATAAAAATAATAATTAGTCAGGAACCTGGACAGGCAAATCAAAAACTAAATGGAAATTAAATAACATGGTTCTACAAAACCAGCTAGTCAAAGAAGAAATCATAGAAACAATCAACAATTTCATTGAAGAGAAAGACAATGAGGAAACATCCTACCAAACTCTGTGGGATGCAGCCAAGGCAGTACTCAGGGGGAAGTTTATATCCTTGAGTGCATATATTAACAAATTAGGGAGGGAAGAGATTAATGAATTGGGCATGCAACTTAAAAAATTAGAAAGTGAACAAATTAAAAATCCCCAGATGAAAACTAAATTAGAAATACTAAAAATCAAGGGAGAAATTAATAAAATAAAAAGTAAAAGAACTATTAAATTAATAAATAAGACTAGAAGCTGGTATTTTGGGGAAAAAAACAGATAAATAGACAAAGTACTGGTCAATCTAATAAAAAAGGAAAGAAAACCAAATTGACAGTATCAAAGATGAAAAGGGAGGCATCACCTCTAATAAAGAGGAAATTAAGGCAATCATTAAAACTATTTTGCCCAATTATATAGCAAAAAATATAGCAATCTAGGAGATACAGCAATTTGTATATTTATAAAAATACAAATTGCCTTGATTAACAGCAGAAAAAATAGAATACCTAAATAATCCCATATCAGAAAAAGAAATTGAACAAGCCATCAAAGAACTCCTTAAGAAAAAATCGCCAGGGCCTGATGGATTCACAAGTGAATTCTATCAGACATTCAAAAAGCAACTAATCCCAATACCATACAAATTATTTGATATAGTAAGCAAAGAAGGAGTCCTACCAAATTCCTTTATGACACAAATATGGTATTGATTCCAAAGCCAGGTAGATCAAAAACAGAGAAAAAAAACTACAGACCAAACTCCCTATTGAACATAGATGCAAAAATTTTATATAGAATATTAGCAAAGAGATTCCAGCAAGTGATGAAGAGGATCATCCAACATGATCAGGTGGGATTTATACCAGGAATGCAAGGATGGTTCAACATTAGGAAAACCATCCACATAATTGACCATATCAACAATCTAACAAACAAAAATCACATGATTATCTCAATAGATGCTGAAAAAGCCTTTGACAAAATACAACATCCATTGCTATTGAAAACCCTGGAAAGTATAGGAATAGAATGACCTTTACTAAAAATAATAAACCGTATATACCTAAAACCATCAACAAACATCATATGAAATGGGGATAAATTAGAAGCCTTCCCAATAAGATCAGGAGTAAAACAAGGATGCCCATTATCACCTCTATTATTTAACATTGTACTAGAAACACTAGCAGTAGCAATTAGAGAAGAAAAACAAATTGAAGGTATCAAAATAGGCAATGAGGAGACTAAGCTATCACTCTTTGCAGATGATATGATGGTCTACTTAAAAAATCCTAGAGAATCAACTAAGAAGCTTGTAGAAATATTCAAAAACTTTAGCAAAGTTGTAAGATACAAAATAAATGCACATAAATCATCAGCATTTCTATATATTTCCAACACATCACGACAGTAAGAGGTAGAAAGAGAAACACTATTTAAAATCATCCTAGATAATATAAAATACTTAGGAATCTATCTACCAAAGTAAACACAGGAATTATTTGAAAACAACTACAAAACACTTTCCAAACAATTAAAACTTGATCTAAATGATTGGAAAAACATTAATTGCTCATGGGTAGGACTGGAAAATGTGGACACGGGTATGTCCTTTAAGTGGGGAATGACTGAACAAATTGTAGTATATGCTGGTGATGGAATACTATTGTGCTCAAAGGAATAATAAACTGGAGGAATTCCATGTGAACTAGAAAGACCTCCAGGAATTGATACAGAGTGAAAGGAGCAGAGCCAGAAGAACATTGTACACAGAGACCAATACACTGTGGTAAAATAGAATGTAATGGACTTCTGTATTAACAGCAATGCAATGACACAGGATAATTCTGAGGGACTTATGGAAAAGAATGCTACCCACATTCAGAGGAAGAACTGCAGGAGTGGAAACAGAAGAAAAACAACTTCTTGAACACATAGGTTGAGGTGGACATGATTGGGGATGCAGACTAGAAATGACCACACCAATGCAACTATCAACAATTTCGAAATAGGTCTTGATCAATGACACATGTTAAAACCAGTGGAAATACACATCAGCCATGGCGGCGGGGGGAGGTAATCTCGGGGGGTGAAGGGGAAAGTAAGAGCATGAATTATGTAACCATGTTAACTTTTCTAAAAAATAAATATTAATGTTTTAAAAAATGTAAATATGTAAATTTTGCTTACTAACCCTTAGCAATAAGTTTTACTAATACACAGGGACAGTTAATTCGTTTGATGAGTTAGAATAGGCACAGCATTTTCTAAACTTTCTTTTTATATATTGTACATAGCTTAAGTCTATAGTTTAACCAAAGACTTTCAAATAATTATAGTCTTACTTAGTCTTACTAACATTTCTAACATAGGCATAAGTGTACTAACATATTCATATACTAACTTTAGAAACTGAATTAATATTTAGTAGCTTAGACTGAAGAAATATTTTCTTAGTTAATACTTTTCTTCTTAGTTCATAAAATTAGATAAATACATAGATAGAATTTATTACTTTACTTTAGTTAGCAAATGCAAGCTTTAAGAATGTTCTTGAATGTTTGCATTTAATCTATTTTTTCCTTTCTGTTCAAAATTTTTACAAAACAAAACCCCCATTCCTTTCCCATGCCTTTCCCATAATCCATCTTAGTTTTAGCTTAGTCTAGTCTTAGCATAGTTTAGGAATCAGTAACCCTTTTTCTTAGTTTGCAAAACTTAGGGATAAGAACTTAGTTAGAATTCAGTTTAGAATAAGAGTAGTAACCCCATAGATCTTAAGAACCAGAAAATGTTGGGATCTGCAAATTTTTGAAAGACAAGTGAGCAGACTGTAATGCAAATGATGCAAGAGAGGCTTTTGCTGTTGCAGGGGGCCAACTGAAAACTTCTGGCAGCTAGAAGCCTTAGAATTCTGAGAGAAGTCAGTTGGTCCCTGAGGCTTGAACAGAGTGGAAGGACAAACTAGAACTCTGCTTGGCTTTAGGTTTTGCTTTTGGCCTGTGCTTTGTCTCTGGACAATTTGAACCTAGCTAATTTCTCTGGACCTCTCCCTGACCTTCCTCATATTATTTCCCTGTTTCCCTGCCTATTTACCTGGGGCTCTTGGAGACAGGGTGGCTTTTGGGTTTTAGTGAATAGACTTTGTGGGTTTAGTTTTCCCCAATAGGCAAGTAGGATATCCTTGAATTCAAACTATCCCTTTAGTATTCCCTCTACTTTAAGAACAACCAAATCTTCCCTGCCTGAGAGAAGCAGGTCCTTCCTTCAGTCTAACCCATTCCTGTGGCCCTCCCCCATCTTGAGTTTCTCCCTAGTGGCTGTCAGAAACCCCAAACTCCTCTCTCCTTCCTGACCAACCCTGAACATTAATAAATTCCTTTCTTACCTAATCAAAACATCTGGAGAATCATTGTGTTGAAGAATTAGGCAATGGTTGAAGGGGAAGAAATTATTCTCTTTATTTCTTGAGGGAAACTGGAGGCATCCATCTTGGGAGGAAGTAGTTGCCCAATGCTTCCTCCTGAATCCCTTCAGTTTCACTGACAAGGAGGAGCCTTGTGATTCCTCCTTTGAGGACTTGAGAAACTGACAAGAAAGCCCTCAAATCAGATCAAACCACTTCTGACTGGCCCTATTCCTTGTGTTAGTAGAAGTACCTTTCCTGCCTGCAAGGGCTCAGCCTATTACCCCCAGTATCCTCTGTCTCTAGCTTGGGTGTCTAGTCTGTGTTAGCTGCCTCTCCTGAACACCTCACCCTGTACCCTTACCATCCTAATACCGACTTGTCCATTCTTCCCTAAACTCAGCCATCTCTTTCATTCCTCCCTAGTGGAGAGTGTCCCCTTTTTTATCCATTACACTTTTTGAACATTTATATGGAATAAACACAATTAGACCCTTCATACAAAGAAATGTTTTGCATTTACAACTGCCTGAGACTTTCTTTCCTTTCCTCTCTTCTGGAAGAAAAAGAATGTTAGAAAGATATGGAATGAAGAGCGAAAGTCAACTCAGTTTTTTGGACTTAATGATTCTCATTATATTAATCCTGATACCCTTTAGGTTTGGGGTATATAGGTAAATGTTTATTTTATAATGTTCTTAATTGAGGGAAAAGAACATATTAGGTGATAATTTCATAACATGATCCTCAAAAATGTAAAAACCATATCATATTTCATGTTTCTCATTAAAAACCTCTGGATCCATTTTCATGTAATTGAAGAAGTAAAACTTGTCCTTTGTTTCATCCATTAAAAACTAACAAAGAGATTTAAAAGAATGCCCACAACTTAAAAAGAGAAGAGATTACAAAATTTCAAGTCATTAACTGGAAGAGAGCCACAAAATTATTTAGATCTTGCAACTCTACTTTCCATAACTATTGTTCAGAATTTTTTTCGTTCAAGAAATTCTGACCTAGATGTACAGATTAGTAGATTCAAAACATTTTCATGATTGAGAATGAAGCAAGTTATTTTTCAAAAGCTAAAACACTTTCTTTTCTCAAACACCCCAAACCCTAAAAACAACATTCTTTTAATCTTAATGTGAAAGTATACTCTAAATTATGCACTTTAAAAATAGTGTTACATAGTTAGAATATGAAGTTAGAATATGCTATTCATGCATTCCAAATTACAATTTGGACTTGAAAATAATAATTTCTTCACATTTATAAGTGATAGGATGAGAATTTTGCATTTTGCTTCAAAGAACTTCGTTTAGAATTATCTAACCTGGATAAACTAAACAGGTTTAAACAGATGGTAAAACCTTATGGCATGCTATTTTGAAAAGATTAACTTCATTAAAATGAAAATTAGTTACCACCTGTTAAATGTGTTTTGGCAGACCAAAAAATCCATTATTTAGTTTGCACTTCATTCTTTTAGCTCTTTTTTTAGGACAACTCTTGAAATAACCTTGGAAATTCCCTATGAACACTTCTGACGTATAGGAATACCATGTAGGTCATTATATTATTAGAAAGCTTTTTATGGTTTACTATCTTTTCTAAATTTTGACTTAATATGATTTTAAAGTTGACATAAAAATAAATATTTTTCAATATTTCAATATTTTAGGATAAATTATTTAATTTTCTAATGATAGCCTTTCTCCTCTTCATTTTGTTCATTTATCAGTAATCTAGGGATAATTTTATGCATATAACCATTTTTCCATGAACAAACATTTATATAGGATATATAATATAGGATATGTAAATATTCTAAAAAAAGGATAAACATCTTAAAGGGCAATTTTATAGTTATACAACTAACCAAAATGAGAAAGTTAATGCCCAATCACCCTTTTATAATCGCTTTATTATTTGTTTTTTGTTTCTTTGTTTAACTATGACTAATTCTCCCTAGAGAACACAGGCTGGAAATGCAACAGCCCTAGGTTGGCCCAGCTTTGTGTTCTTGAGGCAGCTTAGTGGGGCTCTCCTGGAAGTTCACCATAGTGTTGCCATAAAGTACAGACATCTAAATGGCTCAATTCACTGTAATTCAGAACTCTTTATCCCAAAGAAATAGCCAGCTTCAGCAACCAGCCTACATACACCAAACACAACTTACAGGTATGAAATTACATGCCCAACTACTAATCTTTTTTTCTTAAGATTATCAGCATATGCTTTTTTTAGGTATATACTTTTCAGATTAAGAAATGAAAGTTATTGATGGTCATATGAAATTGCTTTAAATCACTATTGATTAGAAGAAAGCACATTAAGGCGAGTCTAAGGTACCATTGTTCACCAACAGGACAGAAAAAGAAAATGACAAATGTTGGAGGAGATATGGGAAAATTGGAACACTAACTGTGGTGGAGTTGTGAACTGATCCAAACATTCTAGAGAGCAATTTGGAACTATGCCCAAAGGGTTATAAAACTCTGCATATGCTTTGAGCCAATAATATCACTACTAGGTTTGTATCCCAGAGATCAAAGGAAAATGAAAAGGACCTCTACATACACTGATACTTATGTTATTCCTATTGTCAGTCATATCCAACTCTTTGTACCTCATTTGGGGATTTTCTTGGTCAAGATACTGGAGTGCTTTTCCATTCCCTTCTACTGCTCATTTTACAGATGAAGAAATGATGCAAAAAGCAAGCTCAGGGTCTATCCAATGTGCTGCCTACCTACAAAAACATTTGTAACGGCTCTTTTTGTGGTGGTGAAGAATTGGAAATTGAGCAGGGGAGGCTCATCAATAGAGGAATAACTGAGCAAGTTCTGATATATGATTGTGATGAAACACTGTTGTACTATAAGAAATGACAAGCAAGATCCTCCCATTAAAACCTGGGGAGACTTCTATAAACTGATGCAAAGTGAAGTGAGCAGAACCAGCTGTACACAGTAACAGTAATAGTGTAGGATGATCAGCTGTGAATAATTTAGCTATTCTCAGTGATAATGATGCAAGAATATACTGAAGGACTTAAGAAAAAATGTTATTTACTTGCAGAGAAAGAACTGATTAAATCCAAAGCATATTTTCCCATTTTTTTAATTTCTTTTTTCTTTCACAACACAGCTTATGTGGAAATGTTTTGCATTACTGCACATGTATATTAAATTACTTGCTTTTTAAAGAGAAGTTAGGGGACAGAAGGAACAGTGAGAATTTGGAACCCAAACTTATTAAAAATGAATTTAAACTATTTTAAAATGTAATTAAAAAATAAAATATAAATGTTCATTCATGAAAAAAATGGTTATAGACGCAAAATTAATGCTAGATTACTGATAAATGAACAAAACGAAGAGGAGAAAGGCTCTCATTAGTAAAATGAGTATAGCCAATTCATATTATAAAGTAAAACAAAATTATAAAATTATAGTAATTAGAATGAATAAACAAATCCTGAAAAAGTTGTTTATTCTCCTCTCTTACAATGCTTCACTTCCCATTAATTTATCAATTCTTTATATAATGGATCTTCTCACCCCTTGCCACTTCAAGTAAAGAAACTTTCTCCAAAGTACCAAAAGAGCTATTAATGGTTAAACTCAATAAAAATTCCTCACTCTCTATCCTTCTTGAGCTCTGAAGTACTTGACATTGTTGACCACAGCCTCTTTTTAGATACTCCTTCAAATTTTTTGTCCCTACCCCTTCCTGATTCACCAACCACCTTTTTGACTATTCCATTTAAGTATTTTTGGATTCATATCTGACTACCTGCGTGTGGTTTGTGTTAGATTTCTGTCCTGGGCCCTCTTATCTTCGGTTCACATGCTCTTTTTTCAGTTATCTCATTATTTCCCATATTTGGATTTATTGTATGTAGAAGAATTCTAAAACTATATTCCAGTCTTTATCTCTTTCCACTCTTGCTTAATGAACATTCCTGGAGATATCTCTTTGTCAAACTCAATGTGTTTAAGATGTCACTCATCTTTCTACCTTAACTACCTTCTTATTAGCTTCCTTATTTCTGGTAAAAGTAGCATATTTTCAAGTTCAAAGTCATATTTAATGTTCCCCCTCCATGATTTCCATATCTTTGTAACATCTTTCACATATGTCTTTCATCACTTATACATCTGTCTACACAATCACTAACCATGTTCAGTCTCTCCTTACTTTCTTCTATAATAGCATAAAAGCTTCCTAATTAGTTGCCCTATTTCTATTCTATCTCCATTCCCATCTATTCTCCATATATCTATCAAAAAAGCACAAATCTAAACAATTCACTTTCATCAAACTCCAAGGACAGAACTTCCTCCTCTATTTAAAGTCAATCACAATCTATATCCAAAGTATCTTCTTAGACATTTCATATTACTCCTCATACACTTCAACTAAAGTGTCAATGAAACTATACTACTTGCTGTTCCTCTTCCAAGATATTCTAACTGCTATCTGAATCTTTCATAAGTTGCTTCTTATGCTTAGAATGCTCACCTTTTTCACCATTACCTCTTATTATCTTTCAGGCTTAGTGCTATTATCACATCCTAAAATGGGTCTTTGCTGATGCCCCCATTATTAGCATTTTCCCTCCCCAATTAAAAAAGTTATTTTGATTATATCTTAACTTTACTTTTCTGTGTACATAATGTAACAGTCCAGTAGAAGGAAGATATTTTTGAAGAAGGGCATATTTTTTTGTATTTGTATCCTTGGTGCTTAGATTGGTATATATAGTAGATACATATTTACTAAATATGATTGTTAAATTGTGAAGTAGATGAGAAAATCCAACTATCAAAGTTATTAACAAAATATTAAGTTCAAAATTACTTATGCTATTTCTTGTGAAAACAATGAGTATGTCTGCTTTTTCCATGCAACACTAATGTTGGCAATTACCAATTTGGTATGATTTGAAGAACTATGGGAATTCTCCACTACCTAAAACCCACCTCCTACATGTAATTCAGTGATGTTTGAAATACCACAACCAGACCTTCATTTTCTAGCTCAACCTTAAGAAAGTTCCACTATAAAATGGGAAGATTCTTGACAGAGGTAATAACTCTTATCTAACCCTTCTGAGAAAGTTAGAAGGGATAAACCAAGAGGAGCAGGGGTGTGGGGAGGTCAAAAAAAGGGAGGGGAGAAGAGGGAGGGAATTCATAAGGACTTTAAAAACAAAAAGAGGGGGGAAAAATAAGGGAGGGGGTAGAAAGGGAAGTTAATCAAGGGAGGGGATAAGGGATAGCGGCTCAATAGCAAACCTCTGATTTAAAAGGAAAAAGTATAAGGAAAAAGGGGGTAGGAAGACGGGAGGATTTGAAAATGTCAGCAAATGCACAACTGATGATTATAACTCTGAATGTGAATGGGATGAACTCGCTCATAAAATGGAAGCAAATAGCAGAGTGGATTAGAAACCAAAATCCCACCATAT
>NC_058135.1:20453767-20632575 GCF_016433145.1 Gracilinanus agilis | reverse complement strand
ATCTCAATAGATGCTGAAAAAGCCTTTGACAAAATACAGCATCCATTCCTATTGAAAACACTGAAAAGTATAGGAATAGAAGGACCTTTCCTAAAAATAATAAACAGTATATACCTAAAACCATCAACAAACATCATATGCAATGGGGATAAATTAGAAGCCTTCCCAATAAGATCAGGAGTAAAACAAGGATGCCCATTATCACCTCTATTATTCAACATAGTACTAGAAACACTAGCAGTTGCAATTAGAGAAGAAAAAGAAATTGAAGGTATCAAAATAGGCAAGTAGGAGACTAAGTTATCACTCTTTGCAGACGATATGATGGTATACTTAAAAAATCCTAGAGAATCAACTAAAAAGCTTGTAGAAATAATCAACAACTTTAGCAAAGTTGCAGGATACAAAATAAATGCACAGCATCAGCATTTCTATACATTTCCAACACACTAGAGCAGCAAGAAGTAAGTAGAAAGAGAAACACCATTTAAAATCACCCTAGACAATATAAAATACTTAGGAATCTATCTACCAAAACAAACACAGCAATTATATGAAAACAACTACAAAACACTTTCCAAACAAATAAAACTGGATCTAAACAATTGGAAAGCCATTGATTGCTCATGGGTAGGTCGAGCTAACATAATAAAAATGACAATTCTACCCAAATGAATTTACCTATTTAACACCATACCTATCAAGCTACCAAAAAACTTCTTTACTGAATTAGAAAAAACTATAACAAATTTCATTTGGAATAACAAAAGATCAAGAATATCAAGGGAAATAATGAAAAAAAATGTGAAGGAAGGGGGCCTAGCAGTACCAGATATTAAACTATACTATAAATCAGCAGTCATCAAAGCAATATGGTACTGGCTAAGAGACAGAGAGGAGGATCAATGGAATAGACTTGGGGTAAATGACATCAGCAAGACAGTGTATGATAAACCCAAAGAACCCAACTTTTGGGACATGAATCCACTATTTGACAAAAACTGCTGGGAAATTTGGAAAACAATATGGGAGAGATTACGTCTAGATCAACATCTCACACCCTACACCAAGATAAATTCAGAATAGTTGAATGACTTGAATATAAAGAGGGAAACTATAAATAAGTTAAGTGAACACAGAATAGTATACTTGTCAGATCTCTGGGAAAGGAAAGACTTTAAAACCAAGCAAGAGTTAGAGAAAATTACAAAATGTAAATTAAATGGGTTTGATTATATTAAACTAAAAAGCTTTTGTACAAACAAAAACAATGTAGTCAAAATCAGGAGGGAAACAACCATTTGGGAAAAAATCTTTATAACGAAAAACTCTGACAGGGGTCTAATTTCTCAAATATACAAGGAGTTAAAGCAATTGTATAAAAAAATCAAGCCATTCCCCAATTGATAAATGGGCAAGAGACATGAATAGGCAATTTTCAGGTAAAGAAATCAAAAGTATCAATAAGTACATGAGAAAGTGTTCCAAATCTCTAATAATTAGAGAAATGCAAATCAAAACAACTCTGAGGTATCACCTCACACCTAGCAGATTGGCTAAAATGAAAGAAGGGGACAGTAATGAATGTTGGAGGGGATGTGGCAAAATTGGGACATTAATGCATTGCTGGTGGAGTTGTGAACTGATCCAGCCATTCTGGCTGGCAATTTGGAATCGTGCTCAAAGGGCTATAAAAGAATGCCTGCCCTTTGATCCAGCCATACCATTGTTGAGTTTGTACCCCAAAGAGATCATAGATAAACAGACTTGTACGAAAATATTTTTAGCTGCACTTTTTGTGGTGTCAACAAATTGGAAAAGGAGGGTATGTCCTTCAATTGGGGAATGGCTGAACAAACTGTGGTATATGCGGATGATGGAATACTATTGTGCTAAAAGGAATAATAAACTGGAGGAGTTCCAGGCGAACTGGAGAGACCTCCGGGAACTGATGCAGAGGGAAAGGAGCAAAGCCAAAAGAACATTGTACACAGATACTGACATACTGTGGTAAAATTGAATGTAATGGGCTTCTGTACCAGCAGCAATGCAATGACCCAGGACAATTCTGAGGGATTTATGGTAAAGAATGCTACCCACATTCAGAGGAAGGACTGCAGGAGAGGAACCATATAAGAAAAGCAACTGCTTGAACGCATGGGTCGGGGTGGACATGATTGGGGATGTGGACTCGAAACTACCACACCAATGCAACCACCAACAATTTGGAAATTGGTCTTCATCAAGGACACATGACAAAATCAGTGGAAATGTGCGTCGGCCATGGTTGGGGGGAGTGCGGGGGGGTGAAGGGGAAAGTAACCATGTTAAACCATGTTAAAAATGATTATTAATAAATGTTAAAAAATACTAGAGAAAGCAAAATCATGTTTCATCTCTCTGTGAGTAATTCCAGAAATAACTGGAAGGGAAATTAAAGTGTGATTAAAGAAAGTACAATATATATCACAATAAGGCAACAGCAGAATAGATCCATGATGTTTTGTGCCTAAAAGAGGAAAGACTCATAAAAAGTGCAGGAGCAAAGTTATGGATTGCTATATTGTGTCTTGATTTTTAAAATAAATGTTATTTAGATGAAGAGAATACAAAATGACATTAATGAAGAGGAAAAAAGGAATAAAATTCCTGGACATCAAATAACATATTAATTAGCAACTTGTTAATCACCACTAATTTGTTCAATATTCTTAGATAACTTTAGGGGTAGAGGAAAGATATAATGAGCAAAGATAATTAGAAAAGTCCTTGAACTTGTTCTTGAAGGAAACTAGTCATTTTAAGAGGCAAAGATGATGAGAAAGCATATCCTAGGAAGGGAGAAAAGGCATGGAAAATTCATAAACATGGGATAAGACAATCTTGTTTTAGGAAAAGTAACTTCAATTTGACAATACTGTAGAATGAGCATAGAGAAGTAAATTTAAATAAGGATTCATGTTTAATGCTGGGAGCCAAGATGGCAGAGTAGGGATGCTCTGCTTACCCAAACTCTATATTTACAAACACACACAAGAAAATAAATTGCCTCAAAATCAAGGAAAACATAAGGAACAGGTCTCATTAGGATGAGAAGGGAGAGTATCCTGAGTAGTCCAGCAAGTGGACCTGTAGGACCAGCCCAATGCAAGCCTACAAAGTTGTTGAGCATAGTTTCATTCTGACACACTTCCACTGGGGCAAAGCCCAGCCAAGGAAATAACAGGGGGAAATGGCAGCATAAAGAGTAGAATCCAGCTGAACAAAATAGTGCAAGCTTCCTCAGAGCAAGTTAGCCAGGGCACCCCAACAAAGGGCACAGTTTGGTACCCAAATACAGCCAGCCCTACACTAACTACCAGAAAAAAATACACTTCAAGCTTGGAACAATGCTTCCTCCTTTACCCTAGGAATAAAGCAAAATGTCAACAGATAGGTAAGGTAGTTAAACAAACAGTCTAGAAAAATAAGCAAAAGACAAAGAAAAAATTGAGGTTAGGAAGTTACTTTAGTGACAGGAAATATCAAAATAAAAACCCAGAAGAAGATAACAGTGCCAAAAAGGAAATGTAAAGTCTCAAAGGAAAGTTTTGAGGGCCCCAAAAGAACCCCTGGAAGATCTTTTTTTAAATCTATTTATCTAATTAATTTAGAATATTTTCCATGGTTACATGATTGATATTCTTTCTCTCTCCTCCTTTGTCCCCCCTCCCATAGCCAATGAGCAATTCAATTGGGTTTTATATGTGATCAAGACCTATTTCCATATTGGTAAGAGAGTTTTCTTAATTTCCTTTCTCATAAGTCCCTCAGAACTGTCCTGGATCACTGCATTGCTCCTAATAGAGAAGTCCATTATAATGTATCAGTCTCTGTGTATAATGTTCTCCTGGTTCTGCTCTTTTGCTCTGCATCAATTCCTGGAGGTCATTCCAGTTTACATGGAATTCCTCCAATTCATTATTTCTTTTAGCATAGTAGTATTCCATCACCAACATATATCACAATTTGTTCAGCCATTCCCCAATCAAAGGGCATATTCTTGTTTTCCAGTTTTTTTGCCACCACAAAGAGCGCAGCTATAAATATCTTTGTACATGTATTTTTTCCCTTATTATCTCTTTGGGATACAAACCCAATAGAGGTATGGCTGGACCAAAGGACAGGCAGTCATTTAAAACCCTTTGGGCATAATTCCAAATTGCCTTCCAGAATGGTTGGATCAATTCTCAACATCACCAGCAAAGTATTAATGTCCCAATTTTGCCACATCCCCTCTAACATTTGTTACTTCCCTTTGCTATCATATTAGCCAACCTTCTAGGTGTGAAGTGGTACCTGAGAGTTGTTTTGATTTGCATTTCTTTAATTAGAAATTTAGAATGCTTTTTTATGTGCTTATTGAGAGTTTTTATTTCTTTATCTGAAAACTGCCTATTGATGTCCTTTGCTCATTTATCAATTGGGGAATGACTTGATTTTTGTATAATTGATTTAGTTCTTCATATATTTGAGAAATTAGACCTTTGTCAGACGTTTTTGTTATAAAGATTTTTTCCCAACTCATTTCTTCCTGGAAGATATTGAAAAGACATTTTAAAAAATCAAATAATAGGCTAGTGGAAATAATTAACAACTTTTGCACAGTTGCTGGGTACAAGATAAATCCACACAATTCATCATCATTTCTATATATTTTCAATAAAACTCAACAGCAGGAGTTAGAAAAATAAACTCTATTTTAAAATCATTCTAGACAATATGAAATATTTAGGAATTTATCTACCAAGACAAACACAGGAATTATAAGATCACAACTACAAAATGCTTGTAACAATTAAAACTGGATCTAAATAATTAGGAAAACATTAATTGCACATGGGTAGGATGAGCTAATATAATAAAAACGAAAATCCTACCCAATTTAATTTGCTTATTCAGTTCCATACCTATCAAACTAACAAAAAAACTTTTTTATAGAATTAGAAAAAATCATAATAAAGTTCATCTGGAAGAAGAAAAGATGTGAAAGATGGGGACCTAGCAGTACCAGATCTTTACACCCTACACCAATGGGTGAATGACTTGAATATAAAGAAGTAAAGTATAAGTAAGTTAGGTAAGCACAGAATAGTATACTTGTAAGATCTATGGGAAAGGGAAAAATTTTAAACCAAGCAAGAGTTAGAAAAAAATTACAAAATATAAAATAAATAATTTTGATTATATGAAAATTAAAAAGGTACAAACAAAAACAATGCAACCAAAATCAGAAGGGAAACAACAAACTAGGAAAAAACTTTATAACCAAAAACTCTGACAGAGGTCTAATTACTCAAATATACAAGGAGCTAAATCAATTGTATAAAAAAATCAAGGCATTCTCTGATTGATGAATGGGCAAGGGACATGAATAGGCAATTTTCAGATAAAGAAAGCAAAACTATCAATAAGCACATGAGAAAGTGTTCTAAATCTCTAATAATTAGAGAAATGCAAATCAAAACAACTCTGAGGTACCACCTCACACCTAGCAGATTGGCTAAAATGATAACAGGGGAGAGTAATGAATGTTGGAGGGGATGTGGCAAAATTGAGACATTAATGCATTGCTGGTGGAATTATGAACTTACCAACCATTCTGGATGGCAATTTGGAACTATGCCCAAAGAGCTCTAAAAAACTGCCTGTTCTTCAATCCAGCCATAGCCTTGCTGGGTTGGTACCCCAAAGAGATCATAGATAAACAGACTTGTACAAAATTATTTATAGTCTTGCTTTTTGTGGTGGCAACAAACTGGAAAACGAGAGTATGCCCTTCAATTGGGGAATGACTGAACAAATTTCAGTATATGTTGGTGATGGAATACTATTGTGTTCAAAGGAATAATAAACTGGAGGAATTCCATGTGAACTGGAAAGACCTCCAGAAATTGATGCAGAGTGAAAGAGGAGAACCAGGAGAACATTGTACACAGAGACTGATACACTGTGGTAAAATCAAATGTAATGGACCTCTGTATGGAAAGGAAAGCTACCCACATTCAGAGGAAGAACTGCAGGAGTGGAAACACAGAAGTAAAACAAACGCTTGAACACATGGGTTGATGCAGACATGGTCGGGGATGTAGACACTAAATGACCACACCAATACAACTATCAATAATATGTAAATAAGTCTTGACTGATCACACATGTTAAAACCAGTGGAAATGAGCATTGGGTATGGGGGGATTTTAAAGAGGGGGTGAAGGGGAAAGTAAAAACAGGAATCATGTAACCATGGAAAATGTTTCAAAAAAAATATTTAAATCTAAAAAAAAGGATCAAATTTCAGCTTGAATGATCAGTCCTGCCTTTAACCCTTTCAAGGTCTTATCAAAAGAAAAAAGATCCCTGCCCAGTTTGATAGTTTGAAGGACTGGGAGTAAGCTTAGGTTCGAAGCAGACTATTTCAGCCTGACTTTGCAAGGTTTAGGGAAAAATTATTTCACATGGAAATATTACTAAAAGACAATGCAATTCAATATTTATATTATATACATGACTGGCTGGTGTTAGGAGGAAAAGGTAAAACTTTAATTCTTTAAAGAAGGAAGAATACTTGTTACTTCTCTTTAAATTACTGCCTTATTAATGATAACCAAATGCCTTATTTTTATTAGGAGGATATACTAAAATCATCTAGTATGGCTTCATTTAATAGAAGTTTTTGGTAAACAGATGTGGATTGGCACAATATTATGCATATGTCCAAGTAATATAGGATTCCTTTTGTGTCTCTATAGGGTGCTTCTTTGGATTCCTATCAGAATTAAAGAGGTATTTCATTATGTGTGAGATAAAAATGCTAAGTGCCCCATTCAAGTGTAGGAGCATAAGTACCCCACTTACTCAAATAAACAAGTCCTGGAATCAGAAGGTAGGAGTGAAAAGAGAAGTTGTTTATTCCCCTTATGAAAGAGAGCACTTCAATGATGGGCTAGGAAGTGCTGACTGACAAGGGAGCAAACAGGAAATATATACAAATTCCCAATACATGGTTCCTCCCCAAACCCCTGTCAGGACCCAGCACCAAGTCCTGACTGCCTGCAATCCAAAACACCTGTGACTGGCTTGTAGATTCTTCCAACCAAGGTCAGGTAAGGTAAGGGGAGCAACCCAGCCATTCATTGGCCGTTCTGTCCTTCATTGTCTTCCTCCTAAATTTGTCCTGCAGTCCTCAGTCTACAAAGGGCAACAAACTAGCCTTTGTAAATTGAATACTCATTCTGAAAATAGCATATTCAATTATGTCTCTTTGTGGTGGCAAAAAACTGGAAAATGAAGGTATGCCCTTCAATTGGGCAATGGCTGAACAAATTGTGGTATCTGTTGATGATGGAATACTACTGTGCTCAAGGGAATAATAAACTGGAGGAATTCCATGTGAACTGGAATGACCTCCAGGAATTGATGAAGAGTGAAAGGAGCAGAGCCAAAAGAACATTGTACATAGAGACTGTTACACTGTGGTAAAATAGAATGTAATGGACTCTGTACTAGCAGAAATGCAATGACCCAGGACAATTCTGAGGGATTTATGGAAAAGAATGCTACCCACATTCAGAGGAAGAACTACAGGAGAGGAAACACAGAAGAAAAACAACTGCTTGAACACGGGTTGATGTGGACATGATTGGGGATGTAGACCCAAAATGACCACACCAATAAGTCTTGATTGATGACACATGTTAAAACCAGTAGAAATGGGAGTTGGCTATGGGGGGAGAGTTTGAGGGGATGAATGGGAAAGTAAAAACATGAATCATGTAACCATGGAAAATTTTTCTAAAAATAAAAAAATTCTATTAAAAAATTTGGAAAATGAGGGGCTGTCCAGCAATTGGGAGATGGCTGAACAAATTGTGCTATATGATGATGATGACAGAATATTATTGTGCTGAAAGGAACAGTGAACTAGAGGAATTCCACTTGAACTGGAACAATCTCCTGAAATTGCTGCAGAGAGAAAGGAATAAAACCAAGAGAACATTGTACACAGAGACAGATAAATTATGGCACAATCGAATGTAATAGACTTTTCAACTAGCCGCAATGAAATGACCCAGGACAATCCAGAGGAATTTATGAGAAAGAATGCTATCCACAACCAGATAAAGAACTGTGGGAATAGAAATGCAGAAGAATAAAATATAACCAATTCATGTAGTTCAATAGGGATGTGATTAGGGTTTTGATGTTAAAAGATCACTCTAAGGCAAATATGAATGACATGGAAATGGGTTTTGAACAATGATACATGTATAACCCACTGGAATTGCTTGACCGCACCAGGAAGGGGGAGATAAAAGGGGAAGGGGAATCATAAATCATGGAATCATGGAAAAATATTCTAAAAAAAATAAAACACTTTGAGCATAATTCCATATTGCTTGTCAGAATGTCTGGATTAATTTACAACTAAACTAACAATGATTAGTGCCCTGATTTTGTCACAATCCCTCCAACATTTATTATTTTCCTTTACTGTCATACTGGACAATCTACCAAGGATGAGGTGATACCTCAGCATTGTTTTGATTTGCATTTCTCTAAATATGAGAGATTTAGAGCACTTTTTCATGTGTTTATTGGTAGTTTTGATTTTTTAAATTATTTTAATTTTTTTAAAGATTTATTAATATTTATTTTTCAGAAAAGTTAACATGGTTACATAATTCATGCTCTTACTCTCCCCTTCACCCCCCAAGATCCTCACACCATGGCTGATGCGTATTTCCACTGCTTTTAACATGTGTCATTGATCAAGACCTATTTCCAAATTGTTGATAGTAGCATTGGTGTGGTAGTTTTGAGTCTACATCCCCAATCATGTCCACCTCAACCCATGTGTTCAAGTGGTTATTTTTCTTCTGTTTCCATTCCTGTACTTCTTCTTCTGAATGTGGGTAGCGTTCTTTACCATAAATCCCTCAGAATTGTCCTGGGTCATTGCATTGCCACTAGTACAGAAGTCTATTACATTCGATTTTACCACAGTGTATTAGTCTCTGTGTACAATATTCTTCTGGCTCTGCTCCTTTCACTCTGTATCAATTCCTGGCAGTCTTTCCAGTTCACATGGAATTCCTCCAGTTTATTATTCCATTAAGCACAATAGTATTCCATCACCAACATATACAACAATTTGTTCAGCCATTCCCCAATTGAAGGACATACCCTCATTTTCCAGTTTTTTGCCACCACAAAAAGTGCAGCTATAAATATTTTTGTACAAGTCTGTTTATCTATGATCTCTTTGGAGTACAGACCCAACAATGGTATGGCTGGATCAAAGGGCAGGCATTCTTTTATAGCCCTTTGTGCATAGTTCCAAATTGCCAGCCAGAATGGTCAGTTCCCAACTCCACCAGCAATGCATTAATGTCCCAGTTTTGCCACATCCCCTCCAGCATTCACTCTCCCCTTTTTTTCATTTTAGCCAAGCTGCTAGGTGTGAGGTGATACCTCAGAGTTGTTTTGATTTGCATTTCTCAAATTATTAGAGATTTAGGACACTTTCTCATGTGCCTATTGATACTTTTAATTTCTTTATCTGAAAATTGCCTTTTCATGTCTCTTGCCCATTTGGGGATTAAAAAGTGAGCAAATTAAAAATCCTCAAATGAAAACTAAATAAGAAATACTAAAAATCAAGGGAGAAATTAATAAAATCAATAGTAAATGAACTATTGAATTAATAAATAGGACTAGAAGCTGGTATTTTGAAAAAAAACAGAAAAAATAAACAAAGTACTGGTCAATCTAATATAAAAAAAGGAAAGAAGAAAACCAAATTGACAGTATCAAAGATGAAAAGGGAGACCTCACCTCTAATGAAGGGGAAATTAAGGCAATCATTAAAAACTATTTAGCCCAATTATATGGCAATAAATATAGTTTTGATTTCTTTATCTGAAACTGCCTAGTCATGTCTCTTGACCGTTTGTCAATTGAGGACTGGCTGATTTTTTTGTTGTAATTGACTTAGCTCCTTATAAATTTGAGAAATTAGACCTTTGCCAGACATTTTCTTATAAAATTTTCCCAATTTGTGGTTTCCCTTCTAATTTTGATTGCATTGATTTTGTCTATACAGAAATTTTTTAATTTAATATGATCAAAATTATTCATTTTACAATTTGTATTGTTCTCTGTTTCCTGCTTTGTCTTAAATTTCTTCCTTTCCCATAGATCTGACAGGTAAATTGTTCGATGTTCGCCTAATTTGTTTACAATTTCCCTCTTCATATTTAAGTCATTTACCCACTGTGAATTAATCTCGGTATAAGGTGTAAGATGTTGAGCTAAACCTAATTTCTCCAATACTGTTTTCCAATTCTCCCAGTAGTTTTTGTCAAATAGTGGGTTCTTATCCCAAAAGCTGTTATCTTTGGGTTTACCGAATACTAGCTTGCTAATCATTTACTAGAGGCAGTTTTGTCCTTGACCTACTCCATGTTGGGGAGAGGGAGAGGGTATGGAAATGAAGGTAGGAGGAAGTCACATCAGGAAAATAACAATAGTAATGGTCTATGTCAGTGATGATGAACCTTTTAGAGACCAAGTGCCCAAACTACAACACTCATATCACATGTGAGTGCCTCCCCCCAAACAGGGAAGGCGGGATACACTCCCATTGTGCTGCTGGGCAGAGGAGTGGGTGAAGTAAGAATGTCTTCAGGCATGCATGGAGAGGGGTAGGGGAGCATCCCTCTCTGGCATGTGGGCCACAGGTTTGCCAACATGGTTCTAGGTGGTGAAAGCCTGAAATGTGTTTGTGATTATATGAGTGGAGAGACTTAAGGCAGTTGCAGGAAAAGTTGTGGAGGTAATCAAGATTTGACAAGTAATTACATGTGTGTATGGTATGATAAAATAATGTGTGGAATGACAAAAATGTTTTGAATATGAGGGTTTGAAAAGACATTGTCCTTGTCGTTCAATTGTTTTTCCAGACTTATCTATCTGTCCATGACCCCACTTGAGATTTTTCTCGGCAAAGATATTGACCTGCCATTTCCTTCTCTAGCTATTTTACAAATGAGTAATTGAAGCAAACAAAGTTAAATGACTTGCCCAGGTCACACAGCTAGTAAATGTCTGAGGCCAAATTTGGAATCAGAAAAATGAGTCCTTCAAACTACAGGCCTGATGTTATATCTACTGCACAACCTAGCAACCCATGAAAGACATTAGTACCCGTGAAAATAAAATGGAAAAAATATTCTAAAATGTTTTATGGAATAAAGAAACATATTGGTAAAATAAGCAAAATAGACAAGATTTAACTATAAACTCTGTGCATTTGACTCCTTTCTACCCAAATTACTCTGTATTTGATTGCTTTTCCTTTATTATTTGTAAACTTTATACCCATGGAGTTAAAACATTTCCATGTATTTGTTGTGTCCCCATTATAACCCTGATATAAACTTCTTGAGTAAAAATTGTGTGCTTAATAAATATTTGGATGATGAATAGACTGAATCAAATATTGTACTAAATTGACTATAGGAATAAGTTTTGATCATATACTGCATATGAGGAAAGCATTTTTCAAACTTTTAAGAGTTTTTTGAATGTTAGTTCTTGTTATTGCTGGTACTCCAAACTAACAGAGGCAATGTAGGGTAATAGGACACTGAATTTACAATGAAAGGGTCCAAGTTTGAGTCCTGATCACTTTCCTAATTGTGGGATGTAGAAGTTACTTAACATTGCTAAGACTTCAGTTTCCCCATTTACAAGAACAGATCATGTGTACTAAAGTTCCTTTCAGATCAAGTGAGGCCTTCTGCCTCTAAAAGATAGGAGACAAATTAATACTGCAATAAGTCTATAAACTAGATAGAAAGGGTTTCCATACTTCCCAACTGATTATAAAATAATAGAAAAGAGATATCAATTTTGTATTGAAAATATTTATTTAAAGAAAAACTTGCAAAACTTAAAGTAATAAAGATACCTAATCTAAAACATTTATTTTGCTAAAAAAGTGTAAAATTGTTTACATGATGAAATTGTCTCTGACTATAACTGAAGAGAATTGAACTATAATTCTACTTACTTTAACTACAGATTAGAGTTCCTAACCTTAAATCTATTTTGATGGGTAAATTAGGGACTGTTTTCTCCTTTCTAGCCTAATTGACTTAGGTATATAGTCCAGGAAATGAGAAGAAAGGAGATAAGGTTTAGGAAAAGCAGGAAGACTGATATAATGAAAAAAGAAGTCATTTTAAAGTGTTTTTTTTTATTTTTAAGTTGATTTTTTTATTTGTATCTTAATATATTTAATAGGTAAATAAATATATTCTATCATTGCAGGTAGTATATACAAACCTTGAATCATTGTATCTTTTGAATAAACATTAGAATCAATAATATCTTGAATCTTCTAACACATACTAAATGCAGTGCTTGCATATGTTCTCAGCACCCTCATTAAACTATTCCATTTGTTTTCTTTCATCAACTTCTTAATTTAACATTTTTAAAAATTTTGAGTTCCAAATTTTTCCCTCCCTTCCTTCAGGATTCAGTTTTAACTATATTACTAGGAAATGCAGAACTAGTTACTTAACATTAACTTTATATTTATGGACTTATAATTTTACAGGTATTTATTATTTACCTCATTAGAATAG
The DNA here is from genome assembly GCF_016433145.1 of Gracilinanus agilis. Lineage (NCBI taxonomy): Eukaryota > Metazoa > Chordata > Mammalia > Didelphimorphia > Didelphidae > Gracilinanus > Gracilinanus agilis. The sequence continues at coordinate 20,619,883 of NC_058135.1, read as the reverse complement.
GAACTTATTGAAAATAATGATTGTATGCTTAATAAATATTTGATGTATAGATCGAAGCAAAGGCATTTTGATGTAATGAAACAAAAACTCATTGCAGAAGTTTTGATCACTTACTGGATATATAAAAAGCATCCCTTCCTCTATTCACTGAAAAGGCAAGAAATGTGATAAAATATACAATATATTAGCCACATTGCCAAGAAAACAAGCAAAATGAAATAAAAATATGCTTCAATCTGCATTCAAACTTAATCAATTCACTATATTGAAGGTAGATGGCATTTTTCATCAGTTAGGATTTTTATTTTGGAACTGCCTTGAATCATTGTATTGATCATAGTAGCTAAGTCTTTTATAGTTGATAATCCTTAAAATATGGCTATAAATTTGTACAATGTTTTCCTCACTGTGTTCACTTAACATTACATGAATTTATGTCTTGCCAGATTTTTCTGCAACCAACCTCTTTGTAATTTTTTCCAAAGCACAATAGTATTCCATCACAACTATTTAACACTGTAAGTTCAGCCATTCACCAGTTGATGAGCCTAGCCTCGATTACCAATTATGGGCCACCATGAAATAAGCTTTATAAATATTTTTGTACATCTGATCTCTTTGGGATATAGAACTGGAAATAGTACTACTTGGTCAAAGGGTATACTCAATTTTATATCCCTTCAGGCATATTTCCAAATGATTTTCCAGAATGATTGAACCAGTTTACAACTCTATCAACAATGCATCAGTATTGCAATTTTTCCTCAACTCCTCCAACACTTACATTTTCCTTTTCTTCACATTAGCTAATCTAATAAATAGGCAGTTACATCTCAGAGTTGTTATAATGTGCATTTCTAATCAATAATGATTTACAACATTTTTTCATATGAATATAAATGGATTTGATTTCTTCTTCTGAAAAAATTGCCCATTCATATCCTATGACTATTTAGCAATTAGGGAATGGCTTTTATCTTACAAATTTGGTTCTTATATTTATTGGAGAATAGAGGTATTTATAAGAAAAACTTAATGTAAATATTTTCCTCATTTTCTGTTTTTCTTCTAATCTTGGCTTTGTTGGTTTTTTGTGTTGTGTAAAACTTTTTTTTAATGTAATAAAATTATTCTTTTTACTTCCTATGCTACTCTCTATCTTTTCTTGGATGATAAAGTTTTCCTTTATTCATAGATCAAACAGGTAAAAATTTTATACTCTCTTGTTTCTTTAATATCTTTCTTTATTTCTAAATCATTTATCCATTTTGACCTTGGTATATGATGTTAGATGTTGGCTGTACAGAGTTTCTGTGAAACTGCATTCTAGTTTTCCCTGCAATTTTATTCAATTGATGAGTTTTTAGTCTAAAAAAAGGGATTATTGCTTCTCTGCCTTTTGGTAAGATCAAGTGTAAAAAAAAAGGATATTTGAGCTTCACAAATACTAAATTAGAATGGTCATTTATTGCTGCATATTGTATACTCAATCTATTCCAATGATCTAGTACTCTATTTCTTAGCCAGTAGCAAAATGTTTTCACGATTACCACTATGTACTATAGTTTGAAATCTGGCATTATTAAGCTGTCTTCCTTCACATATTTTCATTTATTCTCTTGATAATTTTTATCTTTTGTTCTTCCAAATGAGTTTTAATTATTGTTCTAGCTCTATTAGTAATTTTTGGTAGTTTTATTCATAAGATACTGAATAAGTAAATTTATGTTATAATTCTTATTTTATGATAGTGGCTCATACTGCCCAATATCAATTAATATTTCTTTAGATGATCATATCTCTTTTTATATATGGGGGAAATATTTGTTTTTATTGTTTTCACCTAGTTCCTGGGTATGTCTTGGCAGGTGGATTCCAAAATATTTTATACTGTCTGCTGTTACTTTAAATGTCATTTCACTTTCTATCTTTTCTTGCTGCACTTTATCTATAATATATAGAAAATCTTGTGGTTTATATGGATTTATTTTATATCCTCTAACTGATATGGTTGTTCATGTTTACAACTAATTTTTGGTTGATCTTCTAGAATTCTCTAAGTACACTTATCCTATCATATTCTCCAAAGAGTAATGGTTTTGTTTATTTTGTTTGAGTGGCTATTTAAAATTATTTAATTTATTTGTCCTTGTCTTACTGTTATAGATACTATTTTTAGTATTAGTTACTTAGTTAATTAGTTTAATTACTGAAAAACAATTGTGACAATGGGCATCCTTCCTTCACCTCATATATTATAGAAAAGGCTTCTAGTTTATCTCCACTACAGATGCTTTCAGCTAGTTTTAAATAGATACTACTTATCATTTTAAGAAAAGCTCAATTTATTCCTATGTTTCAGAGTATTTTAATAAAAATGAGTATTTTATTTTGTTAAAAGTTTTTTTGTCAAAATGATTTATTGAAATAATTGTTTGATTTTTTGTTGTTTTGTTATGATATAATCAAATTTTCTGATAGTTTTCCTAAGATTGAAGCAGTCTTGGATTCTTTTCCACATATAGTCAATCACATTCTGTGATATAGTTCAGTTTTCTTCCTGTTAGTATTTTTTTTGAAATTTTATTAAATTTTTTGCATTAATATTTATCAGGGAAATTGGCCTACTTTTCCCCTCATTTTTCACCACCTGCTTTAGATGTCAAAACCATATATGACTCATACAGGGAATTTTTAGGACTCTTTTGCCTATTTTTCCAAATATTTTACATAGTATTGAAATTAATTCTTCTTTAAGTGTTTGACAGAATTCATTTGTGAATATTTCTGCCCCCAGTGATTTATTTCCCTCAGTGAGCATATCGATATTTTGTTCAATATATTTTTTCTAAGACATAAGTAATTACATATTCTATTTCTTCTGTTAGTTGGCAGAATTTATGTTTTTATTCTGTTGATTTGCAAATTATATTATGATTTTATGATAGGGCATAGAGAAATGATTCAGAAATTAATCATCTAGTGAAAGACCAAAATGAGTACTAAGCTACAAAAAGAATGAAGTAAAAAAAAAGGCATGCAATTAAATTATATGATACATATGTGTGTGCCCTCAAAAAACAAAATATATTTTACTTATATATGTACAATAAAGATTGCATTATCTCAGGGTCACTAACAAAGGAATCAGAAAAGCTTTCTTGAAGGAAGATGCATTTGAGCTAAGCTTTTAAAGAAGCTAGAGATGTTAAGGAGTGGAATTAAGAAGAGTCATCTAGGCATGGAGGAGAGTCAGTGCAAATTCAGGTTAGGAATGTTATGTGAAGAGTAGAGTAAATAGGCTAGCTCATTTGAAGCATAGACTATTTAATGGAATGCAGTCTATAATCATCCCAGAAAGGTAAACTGGAGCCAGAAGGCTTGGGAATTTAAAAGCTAAATATGAGGATTTTTTTTTTTTATACCAGAGATGTCAAGAAGTCAATGAGACTTCTTGGATAGGGTAGTGACATAGACCTATGTAAATTCAGCAGCTTTGTGTAGTTAGGTTTGGAGATAAGAGGAGGCAGGGAAAATAATGAGGGCTTTATTTCAATAACCCAGATTGGAGATAATGAAGACCTAAACTAGAGTGGTTGTTATGTGACTGTAGAGAAAATAAGTCAGAGATATTAAAGTAGAATCAGTAACACTTGACAACTAATTAAATATGGAGGCTGAGTAAGAATGAAATATTGAAGATAACTCCTTTATTGGACATCTGAGTGATAGGAATATTGTTATTACCATTGAGAGAAATAGGATAGTTAGAAGGGAAATTATGACCAAAATTACTACAATAATTAAAAAATATAAATGCTTTCACAGAGGTTTTGCATATATATTTCAAGTGGTGTGTGAACTTACATGGGGGAACATATGTTTTTTTCTTCACTATTTTCTATCAGAAATTTAATATTTTCTTCAAACATAAGTTTAGAAAAAATGAACATTTTTCATTATATTAGCTCATCTAAGGATCAAAATTATGAAAGCAACTAATGAAAAAATGTAAATGAAAGAGTTCCAGCAATACCAGATTTTAACTGTATTATAAAAAATGTTAATGATCAAAACTATCTAGTACTAAGAAATAGAATGGTAGGTCAGAACAGAAGAGCAATACAACAATCATCAGCAAATGATTATAAATAATAATCTTAAATTTATCAAAATGATAGATTCAGATTTTTGAAATAAGAAATCACTGTTTGGTAAAAATTTCTTGGATAATTGGAAACTAGTTATTCAGACACTAGGTATAGACTAATATCTTACACCATTCACTAAAATAATATGAATACATGATCCAGACATAAAAGGAGATACCATAACTTAATTAAAATAGGGAATATATGTCCTATCATATTTATGGATAGAAGAGAAATTTATGAGTCAACAACAGATGGACAACATTGTGAAATATAAAATGGATAATTCTGAATACATTAAAATGAGAAGTTTTGTACAAGTAAAATAAATGCTGCCAAGATAATACGGAAAGTTCAAATTGGGGGAAGTGGGCTAAACAGCCAAATCTATAAGAATAATAACCATCCTCAATTGATAAATGGGCAAAATATATAAACAGGCAATTTTCAGATAAAGAAATCAAAGCTATAAATATATGGGGAAAATGCACTAAATCATACTGATTAGAGAAATGCAATCCAAAACAATTCTGATATCACCTCATACTCATTAGACTGACTAAAATAACAAAAGGACAAAGTGACAAATGTTGAAGGTGATGTGGAAAAAATGGGGTCACTAATGCACTGTTGGTGGCGCTGTGAACTGATCCAAACATTTTGGAAAATAATTTGGAATTAAACCCATAGTTATAAAACACTGCCTTAAACCCAGCAGTATTGCTAGATCTGTTTCCCAAGGAGATCAGGGAAAGAGGAGAAGAACCCATATGTTCCAAAATATTTATAGCAGCTCTCTTTGTGGTAGCAAAGAATTGGAAACTGAGTTGATGCTCACAAACTAGGGAATGGCTAAGCAAATTATGGTATATGATTGTGAGGGTGCCGCACCATAAAAAACAATGAACAGACTAATTTAAAAAAAAAAAAAACAACTTGGAAAGAACTGCACAAGATAATGAACAGTGAAATGAGTAGAAACAGAAGAACATTATACACAGTCACAGAATTAATCTTGGAAGAATAAACTGTAAATGTTACCTCCAGAAAGTGAACAGAAAGGTGAAATATAAAAGACTTAATTTATAGGTAGCTGTTGGCTGCCTTAATGATATCTTTTGTGATGCAGAGAGAGTGGGGATGGGCTGGGATACTAGTGAATGAGATTTATCATGTAGATATAAAGAAAGGTAAGCTAAACAAAAAGGTGATTTGTGATCTCATTTCTGTACTGTCTTCTTTTACTTTGTATATGGAAATGCTCATTTCATTTGGTTTGGTAAAATTTGGAATACAAATTTTTGCAAAACTGAAAAAACATTAACTCAACTAAATCACTTCTTGACATCTTTTCCATGAGAAGCACATTGCTACAAGTGAAGTAATAACTAAAAATAGGTTTAAGTGAGATTACAAGAGGCATGAGTGGAGGGGTGATTTTGCTTAGAAAGGTCTAATTATTGGAGGTGGTAAAATTCCATAGTAGCATTTAACTGAATTGGTGGTAGGTTGGGGAAGAAGTTCCTTGCATTGAGGAGTTTGACAAATTGCATAGTTAAATTTTTGAGAAGGGTTGTTAAAAATATTGAAATCCCCAATGACAATGGGAAGAGATGGACTAGAGAGGAATGACATACTTGAGATATAAATAACTGGAAAAGCAGAGTAACTTGAAAGTTGGCAGATAATAGGAATGATAAAAAAATATGGATCTCAGAAAAATAAACTGAAAAATTAGAGCCATTAATAAGTGGAATGGGAGAATTTAAGGGGTGATTTGGTCCCCTTAAGTAGAAGTCTTTAGCTAAAATATGGAAGACCACTTTGCAAATATGTTAAAATGGAAATTATTATATATGTACATATATATGCATATATATGTACATATATATATTAAAAACTACAGTCACTGTGATCTCCTCAAACTCTGGAATTCTGTAAATAAGCTGAAATAATTAGAAATATTTCCTCCAGCTGGACCTTTGAGTTAGAGAAAGTTAAAAAAAGAAAGTGTGGCTTCAAAAGGAGACATTTGAACTGATATAGTTTCTTCAAAGGAGAATCAGATTTGAAAGAAAGATAAATCTATCCTTTTTTATGATACTGGTGACATTAAGAAATGAAGGTCGAGGAAGGGAGATGGTTACAGAGCTAAGAAAAAACTTTTATTTTAAACATATTCATTTTGTAATGACAGATATCAAAACAAATTTTTCTGACAGGCATGTTAGAAATACAGGGCTAGATAGCCAACCTTGGAAATATCACAGTTTTCCTGGGATTTCACAAAAATCTATGATAAAGAGATGAAAATTTCTAGTAGAAGTTGGTAGCACTTTTGATTAAAAAACAAAGTTACTTTTAAAATAATTTCTCCCCTTTTCACTTTTTAAGATAATAAGAGTCTGTATTTTCAGAGCTTTATAGTACTCATGTACTTTATGTATGAATGGAGGGCACTTTATTCACAATATCCTTGTCAGATATATCAGGCATATAAATTATATAATAGATTTAGAAATCAGTGAACCCTCAGAGGCCATCTACTACAACCTCCCTCATTAGAAGAAGCAGAACATTGTTATAGAGAAAAATGAAGGGAATTGCCAAAACCATAAATATAACAAAGTAAAGATTTAGACAAAAAATGTTTATTATCTACATATTTATTTAGTGGGGGAAAGGCCATTTAAGTAGAGATAAAGGAGAAAGTATGACGCTACTTGACTTGCTCATAGTCAAAGAGAGAGTAGATAGAAGCTATCACAGCCAGGACTGAAATTCTAATTATCTGACTCTAGATTTAGTACTAATTCCAATAATCCTGCTACATGCCTGATAATTTTCCATGAATCATTAGTGAATTAATTACTTTTAATGAAAAATATTATTAGTTGAATAGTTTTAAGTCAGGATAACCAACTTTCCTTGATTGTTACTAATTTTTTAAAATAAAGAACTGAGTTTTTATATTCCTAAATGCATATTTTTTCTTACTACTGACACTAATGATTAATTATACATGAATCAAAGATATTAGTGTTTTAGTAATATTCTCTGATACTATCTTGTTTTCAGGACTGTTATGGAAGATTAATATGAATAATGTGACAAGTATTAAAGTGGAACCAACATAGCAAAAACATTTTTAGGATGATTGGATATGTACATGTTGTTTAATCTCTCATCAATACCATGTTGAGATGCAACCAAAAAATTGGTTTGAATTTAAATATTTGGGCTCAACACTCAACACTTACACATTAATGAGCTGCTATAGAAATTATTACATGCCATTCTTTGAAAACTAAGTGGAAGTTTTTTATTGAAATTAGGATTAACTTTTATTGGATCTAAAAGGAATAAACTAATGTAATATAGAAACATCCTGCACATTATTTGTGAGCTACTAGCTTCAAGATGCTGTCCAGAAAAATAAAGCCTCATAATAAATTCAGTTTAAATGATCAGAAAAAATTCTTGATAATAATTCATAAAATAAATGGAACTTCTTGGCAAAGAAATAATAAATAATTCTCTCAAACCACTAGTGAAGATTATTCTAATTTGCTCTCCAAATTCTATGTCAATGGGCACATTCCTAATTAATTCTGAAAACTTTGCCAACTTAACCAACCCATGTCATAAATCTTCAATATGTAAAAGACTACAGATAGAAAATATTCCATAAATTTGATATTTCATCAATTTAATTTGGAAGGAGAAGGCTGATGGAGGCTTAGTCAAGATGGCTGCTTAGAAGCTGCAAAAGTCAAGTCCTCTGTGAAAACCCTTCCACACTAATCAAAAACAAAGTGCTTCCAGAGGGACAGAAAAACAAATACAACCACAAGAGAGAGCCAAGGTACCCTCCTGCTCAATTCAACTTAAAAGGTACACAGAGAAGGTTGAATTCTCAGGTTTAAGGAAAAGAAAGAAGGAAGGTCTCAAGATCCCTCCCCCACCTACCATGCTGAGACTTGGGCTGTTACTTGGATCTCAGAGGCAAGGACTCCAGCCCAGAGGGAGTGCCTTGCTACCACAGTTGCTTGAGGCACAGGGCTCTGACCACAGCTGGCAGGGAAGAAGCTGGAGGAGAGGGGCAGAGAGGAGGGCAGCCTGGTCAAAGCCTTTAGCCCCAACTCTCCATCTTTGGCCCCTGCCTCTGGAAGTTTTGGCCTCAGGGCACATCCAGCTCTGCAGATCAGATCAGCCCAGCTGAATCAACTCTATCAGTAGTGAAGATAAGAAGCCTTCAGAGGGTGGGAAAGCTCAATCTTTAACACCCTTCCCCCACCTACTGCCCTGAGATCCCCAGTAAGAATCCAGCTGACTGGGATCCAAGAGCAAAGGCTGCAACCTCAACAGAGTACCTTGGTAACATTATGGGAAGCTCAGGGCTCCTGTGGGGCAGCTGGCAGGGAAATGGCTGGCAGAAAGGAGTAGAGTAGGGAGAAGGTAACTACCTTCAGCCTCTACACCTACATCTTCACCATCAGCTTTTGCTGGTAGCTGGGGAAGATCTGGTCTCTGGACTCATTAATACTCCTTCTGCCTAATCTAGTTGATCAGCAGAGCAGAGAAGAAGCCCCTTCAGGGCAGAATAGGCCAAACCCACAGATTCAGCATATAAACAGAGAAGCAAGATTACACCCAATAATGGGGGGTGGGGGGTTAAGGGGGGAAGAGGAAGGAAACAAATATGATTAAACAAGAGAAAAAGAAAAAAAAAAGAAAGAAATTTTAATCAACAGCTTCTATCCAGATATTAAACAAAGAACAAATGGAACAGAACAGTACCACGGGAACACCAAGCAAACACTCAGGAACTCCAGTGAACTGGACACAGGCTTTGGAAGAACTCAAAACACAATTCAAAAAACAATTCAGAGAGGCTGAAGACAACTGGGGAAAGAAGTTAAAAAGAAAAATAGGTCATCTGGAAACAGAGATACATGAAATAAAACAATAAAAGAGTGTCTTAAAAGCCAGAATCAACCAACTTGAAAATGAGGTAAAAAAAGTGAAAGATGACCTACAAAGATAAACAGACTAAAAGTAAAAGGATGACCAAAAAGCCAGGGATAAAATTCAGTCTTTAAAAATTTGAATCCAACAACTAGAAGCAAATGACTTCATATGGCAGCAAGAGTCTATAAAACAAAATCAAAAGAATGAAAAAATTGAGGAAAATATGAGACATCTCATTGATAAAACAGCAGACCTGGAAAATAGATACAGGGATTGGTGCAAAGGGGATGGGACGAAAAGAGCCAGAGAAAGAGTGGCTGACACTTGGTGACAGTTAGTGACAGTTGAGAGAGAATTCTAGAAGTTCTCTGGAGGAGGAAGGAGAAGAGGGGGGATTCCGGCTAAGGAGTAGGAGAGGAAGGAGATGGACATTCCAGTTTAGATCCAGTCCCAAGAGCTTTCTAAGGATCTTTCTTTGGACATTGAAACCCTGATTCCCTGGTCAAAGGCATCCCATCGCTTCTCACCCATCAATACTTCAACCAATGAGTGAGTTAAGTTTTTGGACTCCATTTTGGGAGCAATCTCTTAGTCTCCTTCTCCCATTACCCAACCTTGCTGAGAGACCCTTTCTGGTCTAACTTACAATTAAAGAAAGGATAGAAATAGAAATAGAAACAGAAGGAGAAGGAGAAGAGGCTGGGGAGAAGCTTAGGAATAGGAACCTTTAAGGTTCCCACCTAAGCTACGGACTCCATAGGAATAGAGAAAAGGGTACCCCAAATCCCTCTGCCCTTCACCCCTTTCCCCAATCCCTGAATTGTGATTAATAAAAGCCATTCATTAGTCAGATAGTGTTCCAGAGTGCCTGAGAGACAACAAGGGTGAGGGGAACCACAGCTTTGTATAGCTCCCATCATCTTGGAGCCAAACCACCAACTGTGAAGTTGACTGACCTTGGGGGAGACTTGTGTGAACCCCACATTCATTCAGAATCATACTGGGGTACCCCATACTTCATCATTTAGGGAAGTCTTGCCCCCCAACTCCTGTGGAGCAGCACGACCATCCATGTCACCCAGTTTTGGGGTGACACCCCCTTAAAATCTCCCAGTGTATATTCAGTGGGAGGGGAAAACTAGAAGAGAGTCTCACCATATAGAATCTCTCTCTGCATTCTATCATAACATTGGTTTGCTGGCTCTTTTTATTATTATTACAATTATAAGAGGGGATACACACTGAGGATCAGAACAGTGTCCCTAACTCTAAAGGATCTAGCTATTTGCCCAACAACTCTCTACATCCCTCAAAAGAAGAAGCCTTCAGGTCTTCTGGATAATTTACCAACTCCCTATTTCTATCTAGGTGTTCCCCAAAAGCTGACTAATCTAACAATCTATGACCCACAGTGGTAAGTTTGATTTAATTCAGAACTGTCTCCAGAACCCATTATAATTTCTCTCAAATGCTCTCCTGACCAAAGCATACAGGACTCCTCAAGGGGAAATAAAAATGAATCCAGAAGAACAAAGGAACTCCACAACAGGGCGCAGCATTGAAGGTACGCAGAATCGGGGCATTTCCACGCTATAAAGGGGTGAAACAGCTCTCACTAAAACGAGAGAGGAAGAAGCCCCTCCCCCACCCCCCACACCGCACACCTCGCACAACGCCAAGGCACAAGAGTGAAAACAGGACTGGGGCAACCAGATAATCACTGGCAGCCCTGGGGCTTGTACCTGTGAGCTGCAAGATGAGGGACCCCAAGGGGCTGGGGGCGCACACGGACTTTCCCCGAACGTCCACGTGGGTGAAGGCACCGCCTCCAGCAGGGACAAAGGCCTCTAAAACATGGCCTTTCCCAAGTGCTGAAGGCATCGCCTCAGGTGCGAATAAAGATCTCCAGCCCAAAGACTTTCACTACCTTCTGCAGGGGTGAAGGCAGAGCCCTAAGAGCATCAGCCCAGGCAAAGGCAGTGCCCTAGGCTTGAATAACTATCTCCAGCCCAGGCTTGGACCTCCAGTGAGGACCCGGTGCAGACCTGAGCATGGCTGTGGAAGCAGCCCCAAAGACTGCTGAAGGAACCTCAGACAGAGGGGCAGACCCGGAACTACCAGGAGGCCTGACCCCGAGGACAAGGAGACCGGAGTCCCCCCGGAGCTTGCAAGGCCCAGGCAGACCCGGAGTGCAAAGACAAAGCGGAAAAGGGGCGAGGCTAACAATGGCCAGCAATAAGGAAGCCCAGAAGAAAAAGACTATCAAGAGAAACTCTGGAACACTGGACAACTTCTACACAGAGAAAATCCAGACAACAAAGGAGGGAAAACAAAAATCCAAACCTCCCCAAAAAAATGAAAGCTGGTCACAAGCTATGGAAGAGTTTAAAAATGAAATGCTGAGGAAGATGGAAGAAATCTGGCAAGAAAATAACAGTTTAAAAGGCAGAATTTCGCAATTGGAAAGTGAGTATCAAAAAGCACATGAGAAAGTGTTCTAAATCTCTAATAATTAGAGAAATGCAAATCAAAACAACTCTGAGGTATCACCTCACACCTAGCAGATTGGCTAAAATGAAAGAAGGGGAGAGTAATGAATGTTGGAGGGGATGTGGCAAAATTGGGACATTAATGCATTGCTGGTGGAGTTGTGAAATGATCCGGCCATTCTGGCTGGCAATTTGGAACTATGCCCAAAGGGCTATAAAAGACTGCCTGCCCTTTGATCCAGCCATACCAAACAGATCATAGATAAACAGACTTGTACGAAAATATTTATAGCTGCGCTTTTTGTAGTGGCAAAAAACTGGAAAAGGAGGGTATGTCCTTCAATTGGGGAATGGCTGAACAAATTGTGGTATATGCGGCTGATGGAATACTATTGTGCTAAAAGGAAAAATAAACTGGAGGAATTCCATGCAAATTGGAGAGACCTCCAGGAAGTGATGGAGAGCGAAAGGAGCAGAGCCAGAAGAACATTGTACACAGAGACTGATATACTATGGTAAAATCAAATGTAATGGGCTCCTGTACCAGCAGCAATGCAATGACACAGGACAGCTCTGAGGGATTTATGGTAAAGATGCTACCCACATTCAGAGGAAGGACTGCAGGAGAGGAAACATGTAAGATAAACAATTGCTTGAATGCATGGGCTGAGGCGGACATGAATGGGAAATAGACCCTGAACAAGGACACATGTTACAACCAGTGGAAATGTGTGTTGGCCATGGGTGGGGGTAGAGCGGGGGTTGAAGGGGAAAGTAGGGGTATAAAGTATGTAAACAGGTTAAAAATGAATATTAATAAATGTCTAATAATAATAAAAAATTTTTCTCTCAAATGACTAAGTCCACCCCAGGGGGTCTGACCCCTAAGGTAAAACCTCAAAGCTGACCTGACAGGATTTTTAGATAAAACGCTTCTGGAAAACACAGCAGGTATGGTCAGATCTTTTTCTAGATATTCCCTGTCAAACAGAGTAGTTCCAAATATGATTTAGGAGTTTCTCCTACTCCACAATCAGATTGAGGTAGCTAAGCTCTGACAAGCCAGCTTTACTCCACCCTTCCAGACAGGAAGAGCCCTACCCCCTCTTATAGGAATTCCCTGACTCTCCCAGTTGTCACTTCCAAACTGTTCCTCCTCTGCCTTCTGCCTGTTAAAATCCTTTCCCTTGAGTTCCTAGTGTGTGTATTAAAGATAGCATTCCACTTTTATCCTATTTCTATCCTTTTCCCATTACATAATCAATAAGGGCTTGTGGAAAGACAGATTTAAAATTAATTGGAAACTAAATAATCTAATTCTTCAAAACTGGTAGATCAAAGAACAAATCGAAGAAACAATTACTGATTTCACTGAAGAGAATGACAATAAGGAAACAACTTATCAAAATCTATGGGATGCAGCCAAAGCAGTACTCAGGGAAAATGTATATCCCCGAGTGCATATATCAACAAACAGAGAGGGAAGAGGCCAATGAATTGGACATGCAACCTAAAAACTAGAAAGAACAAATAAAAAATCCCCAGATAAAAACTAAATTAGAAATCATAAAAATCAAAGGAGAAATTAATAAAATTTTAAGTAAAAGAACTATTGAACTAATAAATAAAACTAGGAGCTAGTACTTTGAAAAAAAACAAATGAAATAGATGAAATACTGGTTAATCTAATTTAAAAAAAAGAAAGAAAATCAAATTAACAGTATCAAAGATGGAAAAGGCGGCCTTACCTCTAATGAAGAGGAATTTAAGGTAATTGTTAAGAACTATTTTGCCCAATTATAATGGCAATAAATATGACAATCTAGGTGAAATGGATGAATAATTACAAAAATATAAATTGCCTTGGTTAACAAAAGAGGAAATAGAATACTTAAATAATCCCATTTTAGAAAAAGAAATTGAACAAGTCATCAAGGAACTACTTAAGAAAAAATCCCCAGGACCACAAGGATTTACAAGTGAATTCTATCAAACATTTAAAGAACAACTAATCCCAATACTGCATGAACTATTTGACAAAATAAGTATAGAAGGAGTCTTAGCAAATTCTTTTTATGACACAAAATATGGTACTGATTCCCAAGCCAGGAAGATCAAAAACAAAGAAAGAAAACTACAGACAAATCTCCTTAATGAATATTGATGCAAAAATCTTAACTAAAATACTACCAGAGACTACAGCAAGTCATTATAAGGATTATTCACTATGATCAGGTGGGATTTATGCCAGGAATGCATGGATGGTTTAATATTAGGAAAGCTATTCATATAATTGACCATATCAACAATCAAAACAACAGAAATCACATGATTATCTCAAAAGATGCAGAAAAAGCCTTTGACAAAATATAACACTCATTCCAATTGAAAACACTAGAAAGAATAGTGTTATAAGGAATTTCTGGGACAAAATGGAAATCATCTTGAGTGACAGAACCATCAGTTGAAGATGTCAGAATGCACCCAGGTGGCATGAGCCAAGGCCAAAAGGCAGATGGAATCATCCTTATAAATACTGTGGTACAGAGAGGGGGGCATAACAGTTTTGCAGGCTTTGCAGAGTTCTTCTGTCAGTTAAGAGAGTTTAGAATCTTGGGAAAATTCAGTTGGTCCTGGGAACTCCTGCAGGGAACCAGGGTCCATCTGAGCTCCTTCTTTAGATTGAAATCTGGCCTATATTTGCAGTTTTCTTTGAGATTTGTTAATTTAGCTAAATCCTTTAAATCTCCCTAACCTACTTTATTCCTACCTTCATTTCCCTACCTGAATGTCTGAGAAGAGTGGAAAGGAGAGTGGATCTGAGAGTTAGTTCAAATCTGTGATAGTTTAGTCTTACCCTTGCAACAAATTATCTATTGAGTCTTTGTATTCCTAACCCCATTGATTATAAACCACCTTGAGAGCTGAGCTAAGGCAGGTCCTTTCTCAGTCTCACGTTCCTGCTTCCCTTCCCCCACATGAGGTTTCTCTAAGCGGCTGTTAGGGCTACCTTAAACCTCTACCCTGCCAATCCATCCTAGAAGACAATAAACCCCATTTGCGTTTAAACAAGACCTTTTGGCTACTTCATTAGTTAATTAGTAAGAGAGGGAGGAAGAGAGAGAGGAATAAAATACTCTCTGGAGTTTGAGGGAAGCTGAGGGTATCCATTTTGGAGGAAGTGTAACTTCAATACTAGTCCCTTCCTGTGAAACTGAATAAAGCCTGAAGTCAATTTCAAGCTGTCTTGGCTGACTCTAACATGGCTCTGTAAAGTGTCTTTTACTTGAAGGGATCAGTCTATTTCCCTTCAGTGTTCTGTCTTTAACCTAAGTCCCAGTCTGTATTTCCCTGCTGTTTTTTGCCTGCCTAGATTAATTCATCCTCTCCCTTGCAACCCTTGTTACCTCAGTGTTATACTCCCTGAACTCAGACATTCCCTTATTTCTCCTACCACCTCAACTACCAACCTTCATCATTATACCTGCCTCATCCACTATATTGCCTTAATTTCCCTACTACCTAATCTATTCCCTTGATTACCTCCAGCCTTGGGTCCCTTGCCTTGCCTTATTACCTGTACCTACCAGAAATTACCCCTAGCTTCAGCCTCATATTACATCCTGTATATTCCCATATTACATCCTACAAATCCCCTTTATTACAATACCCATCATGCACATCACAGAGAAACTCATTCGGGAGCATTCTCGGGTAGAGGGAGATTCAAGAGCATGGGTAGGCCTTTGTACCTGCAATCTAGCTTCCTTGCCTAAGAGACCTAGAGAGCCATCATGCCTGCTGTCAATAGAACTGAGAGAGAATATTACAACCATCTAAGAAGAATATCAACAGCATTCCCTATCCTTTGGTTTGGCTCTAGCCAGGTCAAACCAGGGTTAGTGAGAGGGTGAAGAAGCTCCAGCCTATCACTGATCTACAAGCATCTACAATTTCTGATCACTTACTTTATATTAGCTTAGATTTAGCATCCCTTCCTTGTTCCTGATCTCTTAAGTGAGAAATAAATCTTGTTACTAAGTTCAACTAAAGATTGGAATACCTTTCCTAATTAATGACCATCCAAAGTTATTAGGAAGGGAAACCTTATTTCACACAGTCAGAATTTCAGCATTATCAATCTAACATTAATACCAGCCCTTACCAACAACAAACCCAAGCCCAAGCCAAAAAGAGAGAGGAGTTGTCAATACACTCCCAACTCCTTCTTGGCTATTTGGCTTGGGCAACTGTTAAAGGAGGTAGCTCAGCCCAGCAGAGCCTGTCAGGTGTGCCCTCTCCTATTATCCAGTACTACAAAGCTTCTGCCACTGTGCTTCCCTCTCTCCTGTGTTTTTAACAGTTTTTGGCTGAGCCATATGGGAAATGATACCTAAGGGTATAGGAACAATGGGGATAGCTAGAATCACCTTCATCATTGCTAGGCTATCCATGTTTCTCTGGTCTGCGATGCAGGGAATTTTTAATCTCTGGTTTCATGTTATTCCAGAATACTGCCTCAAAATATTAACAATTTATGATTCATATAAATACTTGGCTTTCACTATGGCAGAGTTCATATCATACCTGCCTACAATTTTAGCTGTGGCAATCACAATGATCCAGGGACTTTGGGATCTCAAAAAGGCATTGGAACTGTTATTGGGGACAAGAAAGAACACAAATGAGGAGCTGCTGCAGGTTATGAAGGATCAGATGAAACAAATGATAGAGATCAATAGGAAAATTAGGGAGGGACAGACTCTAGACTCCCACAAAATATTGCAGCTGGAGGTCATAGAGAACAGGCTACCAATAATCAAACTGAGACAGGGGCAGTGGGTCCTAGCACAATATCTTTGTACCTCATAATTGATCAGGCTCATTTCAAACCGGAAGTAGACATTGTACACTTGAAAACTTACAAGGCTTTCATGACTCAAGACCTGGAAATTATTAGAAGGAAATTAACCAAATACTTCCTCTCACCTTACAAATCAACAAAAGAGATTAAAAGAACCTTTGATTTGTACAGTCCCAGTTTCAGGGATGTTGAATTTCTTCTTGATGAATTTTATACACCCTCAGAAAAAGCAAGGTTCATAAAAGAAACAAGAACCAATGAGAACATGATATCATGGCCAGTACACCACGAAGAGCTCGTGGTTTCCTCCCATGCAAATATGAGGCATCTGCTGCTATGTAGGGCAGACCTTCTAGAAGCACTCAAAATTCATACAAAAAGACCCAATGCATGGAATAAGTATGAAAAGTTGAGGCAGGCAGAGGATGAACATCCCAGTCTTTTTCTGGACTAATAGAAGATGCTGAGGATTTTAGGGGTTTCCACAAAGATCAAGCTAATGAATCTCTACCACATATTCAGAGACAGTTTATATAGGGGACCACCCATTCAAATCTACTTTAAACAGTGCTATCCTCAGTAGGAAATTCTAACCTTAGAAGAACTCAGACAACATGCAACATATATACATGACTCTAAGAACAAAGAATAAAAGGCTAAAGCTGAAGCAGATTCAGAAAAGGATAGAATAATACCTGAGCTGAAAAGGCAGTTGAAAGAGATGAAGAAGGACAAAGAAAGAGAGGAGTTTAGATTTTAGCTTTGCAGACAGCAAAAAGTCAAACCTACAAACAGACAGAGTCCTATTCCAGTCCTAAGAAAACCTATAGCAAGGTACCATGGTGCTACCTATGCCAAAAACCAGTTCATCTGATCTGGCAATGTAGATTTAAGAAGCAAATTGACTTTTCAAACAAGTCAGACAGAGACTCTAAGAGAACGTTCTATAATAGCAGATGGGGAAATAAATCAAATGAAGAAGAAGATATCAAAAATCAGACAAAATGCTGTATCCATGATTGTAAGGCAAACTCTCAAACCCCATCATTGGAAGATATGCAAAGCTACTTCAAAATAGGAGCCAGACTAAGACACCAATGAAGCCAAGACACTAATTTATCCACTTCAATGATGGGTGCTATAAAGAGAGAGCAAGCACTGAGCTCAATGGAGATAGAGGCAAAACAGAAAATAAGGCCAAAGTGCTATGGTTAGGCATCAAGGATAATCAATATACAATATTGGGGAACATAAACAGACATAAGACTGCTGAGGAAATTGAAATACACAAAGAAATACCTCAAATGAAAAAAGAAATCTTTGAGGATGGACATACTTTAGTTGAGAACACTGAGCCAGCACATGCTCCATTACAAGATGGGGATGTGAGAGAAAAAGGCAAAAGTCTGGGCAGAAGCAGTATAAGCTTAAACCCAGCCAGCTTGATTAATAAACCTGTGTTGGGAAAAGACTTCATTTCAGATAGAAGCCAAAAGCCTATTCTGAATGAAGATAAACACAGAAGGAAACATATTGGCAAAAGAGAAAAGCCATATGTAACCCAGCCTAGGGGGCAGTGTTTCACAAGAGAGAAAAATGAAACATTTTTTTCCATTCACAACACCCAAAGTACAATATAGCCAAGAAAAACCCCTAACAGAAACAGCAGACTTGCCAGCCTCCCCAATCAATAACTGTAACATAATATCTGATCTAAACCCTAAGGCTTGTGATTTCAGACCAAGAACCCATGCAGGGAATGAGTTTAAAATGAACTGTTTTCAGAGGAGGCTTTTCTAAAACCAATCCCCACCAGCTGACTGAAGATTCTAAGGGACCAATGGAGAAAACTAAGTTCACTTGGGACAAAGATTACCATCAAATAAGCCCAAAGTTAGAGCAGGGACACCCTAGCATAGTGAAAGGAAAAGATATTACATCAAACTTTTACCCTAAAGCTGTAAAAGGGAACTCTCATAAGCCTCTAGCTTTGAAAATAAAAGACCAGTTTGTAACTGATTTTCCAGGTCAGCCATGTTTCCCAAGTAGAGCAGTCCCTAAAAATTCTAAACCAGGCATAGTTACCAGGGAGACACATGAGCTGGGGGAAGGGACAGGAATAGAATGTTCAAGCAACCTGCTCATGGAGGCAGCCATGACAGTGGAGGAAGCCATATTGGTTTACTGTAAACCATCTAATATACTGATAGTGGAATCTGATACCACTGATTTTAAGCCACAAAGACAACTAAACCAGTTGTTTCCTTTGCACAAAAATAATACCATTAGTGAACCAATAATTTATATTGAAATTAATGGGAAAAAATTCAGGGTTTGGTAGACACGGGGGCAGAGTTGTAATACAGGGTTTTTGCATTGCAATATTAGCTTAGGCAAACCTATCAGTTGCCCTGGATAGAATGTTGACAACGGCATGCGCTACGGGCCAGGTGCCAGCTGGCAGTTGGGCTGAGACTATAAAAGCCCCTGGAAACCCAAGCCTGGGTTCTGTTTTCCCCTGACTTCATCCTGATCACTCAACTACCCCCGTCCCCTGGGTCCCTGGTGGTAAAGGGTGGTGAAGGGTGGTGGATAGTGGGTAGGAATTAGGATAGCCTAGATATTAGGACCTTCTTCAAGAGCATCTCAATAATATCTATTTCGTTATCATCAAGGTTAGTCAATAGATTTGGTCAATTTCTTAATTAGAAATGGTTTTCTCTGACCAAGGACACACAGCCTTCGGTCTCCCAAGACCAACTAGGAGCTTCCATAAGCCTCAGCCATTTTATGAATTACATAGAATAGTGTTACCAAACCCTCTTATCTTTTGCCTTGTTCCTTCACAGTTACCAAATAAACTCATAGCCTTTAGTCTGAGAATCCTGTGGTTATTTCTTTACCACCATAGGCTAAGGAGGTCAAACAAAAAGGAGAGAGTTCTAAGCTGTTGAGGTTGAACCAAACCTCCATTGGTGTGGGCAGGAAGGTCAAGCAACCACTTCCTCCCAATTTGCCATCATCCAATAGGAGGCAGTTCCCTTAGCAGGGAGGGGCTGGCTGCCTGACATCTTAAAGGAGCCATAACAGCTAGCAGTGAGGTTCATTGACCACTCAGCTTTGGGTTTGGATTTTAAACTTAAAGCAAGTCCATTCTAGCTGAGTTGCTCATTCCTTTGAACATCCAGCTCCAATCTCCCGCTGGACTTGTTACTGGCTTAAGGCCCATAGTGACCTTTCATTCCCCCATAAGAGAACGCAGCATACTCCAATATTAGCCAAGGGATTATGAAATGCAAGAAAATGTAGAAGTAAGAGGAGCTGCTGGAATCTCACAATTAGCACCAAAATTTAAACCCAAAATGGTGAAATTGGCACCTATCCAGTTTGATCACTCATTCCTCTTGCTCTCATCTGGCAGGTAAGGGGTTCAAACAACTGATAATAAGGGAAATACAAAGAGCTCTTTTCTGTTGCTAGGTATATGATTATGTTACATTGTGCATACATAGGGAGACACTCCTTAGTTACAGATCTAGAGTAAAGAGGAACCTTAGCACACAAGAAATTATAGTCAGGTGGGAGAAGGTACCCTGGTCATAGTTCCATGGCATAAAACAGTGAATGGGGTAGTCTATAGGCCAAAGCACAGGCCAGGGGAATTCCTATAGATGTAGCCTCAAAGTAAAATGTGAATTGATCTCAAGCACTAAAAGAATTGCTGAAAGAGTTCAAAAAGGTTTCTAAAAAACAAATAAGAAGAGGAGGATAAATTGGGAAAAGAAATGAGAGTGATGAGTGAAAATCATGAAAAAAGAATTAGACAAAAAAATATAATGAAGAAAATAACATCTTAAAAAACAGAATAGACCAAATGGTTTAAAAAATCCATGGAAGAGAAAAGGATATACAAAAATCTACTGAAGAGTAGAACTTCTTAAAAAGCAGAATTGGCTAAGTGGGGGGGAAAAAAGGTAGAAAAGTTCAACTGAAGAAAATAATTCTTTAAAAATCAGAATTTGGCAAGTGAAAGCTAATGACTCCACGAGATATTAAGAAATACAGAAACAGGGGACAGCTGGGTGGCTCACTGGATTAAGAGCCAGGCCTAGAGACAGGAGGTCTTAGGTTCAAATCCAGCCTCAGACATTTCCCAGCTGTGTGACCCTGGGCAAGTCACTTAACCCCCATTGCCTACCCTTACCACTCTTCTGCCTTAGAACCAATACACAGTGTTGATTCTAAGATGAAAGGTAAGGGTTTAAATAAAAGAAAAGAAATAAGGAAACAAAATCTGATTAAGGCCTTATTTCTCAAATGTATAAAGAATTGAGTCAAATTTATAAGAATATAAATCATTCCCCAACTGATAGTTAAAGGATATGAATAGGCAGTTGGTAGATTAAATAATCAGAGCTATCCATAGACACATGAAAAATTGCTCTAAATGGCTATTGGTTGAAGAAATGCAAATTAAAACAATTTTGAGGTTCCACTTTACACTTTTATAGTTGACTAATATGTCGGAAAATTAAAATGCCAAATGTAGAAGGAAATGTGGGAAAACTGAGACATGAACTATAGAATTGTGAACTGATTCTGCCATTTTTGAGAGCAATTTGGATCTCTGCCCAAAGGGCTATACATGCCCTTCAACCCAGCAATTCCACTAGTATAGGGAAATATGTATATTACCAGAGATTTTTTTAAAAGGAGAAATAACCTACATGTACAAAAATATTTATAGCAGCTCTTTTCATGGAGCCAAAGAATAGGAAAGTGAGGTGATGCCCATCATTTGGTGATTAGCTACACAAATGCGTGGTGTGGTATATAATTGTTATAGAATTCTAATGTACTATAAAAATGGTAAGCCTCTCAGAAAAGCCTGGAAAGACTTATATAAACTAACACAAAATGAAATGAGCAAAACTAGAACACTGCACACAGGAACAACAATATTATATGATAGTTAACTGAGTGACTTGGGTATTCTCAGCAATAATAATAATACTAGGGCAGGTGGGTAGCTCAATGGATTGAGAGTCAGGCCTAGAGACTGGAGGTCCTAGATTCAAATCTGGCCTCAGACACTTCCCAGCTGTGTGACCCTGGGCAAGTCACTTGACCCCCATTGCCCACCTTTACCACTCTTCCACCTAGGAGCCAATACACAGACGTTAAGGGTTAAAAAAAAGAAATTAAAAAATAATAATAATAATAATAATACACCAGTGATGGGCAAACTTTTTAAAGAGGGGGCCAAAGGAAAGGAAATGGTCATCTGTCAGTCTGTTTCTAAGGCAACTCTTTCGAAGTTTCATTGTATTGTATTCATCAGATTAGGAATAATGTCGCATGGCCAGATAGAACATTTCAGGGGGCTGCATCTGCCCCATAGGCTGTAGTTTGCCCATCACTGTACTAGACAATTCTGAAAGAATATGATGAAAAGTGCTTAAAATCCCAGAAAAAAGAATTAATGGAATCTGAATACAGATCAGAGCTTACTTTTCCTTACTTCATTTTTCTTGATGCTTTTGTTGATTGTGTTTTCTTTCACATGACTAATGTGGGAATAATAGAAAGAAAACAATGGTACTGGTAGACTAATTTTAAGATACTTTTCGTTGTATGGCTTATTTACAGTAAGGTGCTTTATGAAATAATGATCACTAGGAGTGATATTCCAAAAATATTCATTTGAACTACTCACTTCCCTGCTCAATAAACATCAATGGCTCCCTGTTTCCTCTATGATCAAAAATAAATTTCTCTTTGGCATTAAAACCATAATCTAAGAAAACTTTTCCAGAATTAGTACATGTTATATTCCTTCATATTCTGTGTGCTTCAGCCAAATTATCCTTTTCAAATTTCTCTCACACAGCACTGAATGTCTTATCTCCATAATTTGCATGAGCTGTCCCTCAAGTCTGGAATATACTTCTTCCCTCAATATCTCTGAATTTCAAGTTCTTCAAAATTTAATTAACACCTCATTTCCAAGTTAATAACTCTTTTAATCTCTCAATTTGCTAGTACCTTCTCCCCATATTTATTTTGTATGTAGTTTGTATGTTTATTATGTATATGTGTTGTTTCTAAAGTAGACAAACTTCTTTAATGTCATGGATCACTTTATTTTTGTTTTGTAACTTAGCAAGTAGCACAATACTTGGCATATCATTTCTAATAATAAAATTATTTATTAAAATCTTTTTAAAAGGCTTTAATCTAACTGTTTTTGTCAAGTGACATTTCTTCTCAATACTCAAAATTTATGTTTTATTTTGACAGGAAATAACTAAATCCCTTCTTTGACATACCTGAATACTAATAGAGGCTGTATAAATGAAACCAAAAAAGATTGAAAAATGAAAAATAGAATGAAAACATCTTTTGCAGTATATCATACGTACTCATAATAAAATTATTTTATGTTTTGAAAATCATAATGTCAATTAAGCAAAGTTCAGTTAAAATAAGGTAAAAACCACTAATAAAATGTAAATCATTTCATGAAAATACAAATCTAGTAACCACTAAAATTAACAATAAATTTAAGTGATATATGAAAATCAATTTAATTCCTATTTCAAATTTAGTTACAGTGAAAATATTATAATTTTATACAGGAGTATGTTTAAAAATAAGGATAGAGTAATATAAGTGCTTGTAAAGTGATTTGTAGATCTTAAGGCACTCTTACAAATTCTACTTATTATTTTGATATAGAAATTGACAAATCCTAATGTTTTTATTCTTTCATTCTTGGAAATTCTCACAAATTATGGTCACAAATAGTGAAACCTAGTGGTCATATAACTCAATTAACAGTATTGGGATGAACTTTCTTAAAATGTAAATAGATAAAAATTTGAAATCTAAATATATTAGGGACATAAGGAATGGGGAAAGGAAGGGACAATGTTTAATATTGCAAAGGTTTCTTCAAGCTTGAGATTGAGTGTTGTTCAGTGTGTGAAAATGTCATTTGGACAAAAGCTTTACAAGTACATATCATTTAGGCCAGGGCTAAGAGAATATATCTTCAAACCAAAGAGGAATTGTTTATAAGAAGCTTTATAATATTACATACATATATGCACATACATACATATATACCAATATAATATGTTCTAAAAATTAATGTAAACATTTCATTTTAAATTTAGAAATGGAAATTTCATTGATATAAAATGGGATATCAAATTCAAAATATATTCTAATTTTAAGTCATTCAATTGAAATATGTGCATATCCATATATTTAGAATTTCCTTTTAATATTAATAATCTCATGTATTACAATTTTCTCCACAAAAGTATAAATTAGTATATAAGGTGACAACTTCACAAATTAAGAAACATGTGAATTGACAGAGTTAAACATATTATCTCTGAGTCAATCAGCACTGACACAGTATTTGGAAAAATTATAAATCATGACAGTGATAAATCAAAACAAAAAAAAAAAAACTGGGTCACTGGAAACTGGGCCTTTCAAATGTGAAGATATATTTGCCCATTTTCTCTATAGTAGACTACCTGCTCTAAGACTAAAATTAGCACTACCTTTTAAGTGATACTAATTTAACAACTGGGGCCTTGAATATTTTTTGCATACACTAAGAAGATGTGACATGAAGAAAGCAGAAATCTTGCTAAAATTGGCTGGGTTATATTTTTCACAGTGCTGAAGTGTTAGCTCTCAGACCAAGCAGTAACCTCCAGCCTAAAGTATTAAATTTAGCACATTATCAAGTACCTTAAAATGAAAATGAATGTTTAAGGAAAATACGTTATTTAATTGTTTAATCCAATAATTATTAAAATGCATTTGTTGATTAGAAGTTACAGTTTCAAGTATGTATACTGTTCTTAAATTTTCCTCATATTTGAGATAATGCAAATCAAAAGTTAAAGAATTTCTTCATTCATTTTAAGTTATTGTCTTATTTTGATGTTTTATCTATATATGTATATATATACATAGTTTAAAATGTATAAATACACATAGTTTAGTGTATATAATTCCACCACACCAATAAAATTATTTTACTCTGCCATATCAAGGAATAAAAGTATCCACACTATTTGTGTCAAAGCTTTGTGTTTGACATTTCAAAATGGTAATGATATAGTATATTATATACGCATACTTAAAAATTGGAATTTTGTCAGGGTAGGGAGGGCCAGTATGGAAATTTCTTCCAATTACATAGCCCACAACCTGTTTATATTTTGGTGGATAAGTCTTTGGAAGTTTACTCAAGCCCCCAAAAGACTGTATTACAATAGAATGATGATTTGAAGGAAAATCTGCATTCAAATCTCACCCAGACAGTTATAAGGAATATGATTTGGGTCAAGTCACTCAATTTCTCATTAGTAAATTGAAGAAGTCAGACAACGACTACCCTTTCCTTCTAAATCTGTGACTCTCTTCAATTTTCCAGTCAATTTCTCCATATTCATTCTTGATCCTACCCTTTCACATGTGAAGTAGCAATATCTGAGTTTATATTAATATATAACATATCTAATATTATTGTCTCCTCCTTGCTTATTGTGCAACTGTATATTATTAAAGTTATATACACCTTCCTCTCCCCCACCTTTCTCTTTAGTTTATGCCAATCACATCCTTGTTTCCTGTTTTAATCCATTTTTTTAATTTCTGAAACATTCTGTAGATGCGTGCAGTTATTCAGTTATCATTAAGGGATATCATTATAGTTGCATGATTTTCCCTTTCATCTGAGGTCTTCAGATAATTTTCTTTGACTCTCTAGTTTTAAACATTGTGTTAGAGTCTCATTTTGGTTATTTACACATGTATTTACGAACTCTGATATAGTTTCTTCTGTTCAATAGTTTCTTCTGATTAGTTATTTCTGACTCCCTTTTGTTTTGAGATGTTTTTGTTTTGATTTTGTTGTTTCCTTACTATTGTTGGATGATGAAGAAAAGTCAACTTTACAAACAACTTTATAGTCAATCATCTTACTGAAGAAGTATCAACCAAGTAGACCAAATATGAAAAAGAAAAGTGATACAAAAGATCTCAAAGGACCCAAACTCTTTCCATGCAATAATTCTCCACTAAGGATTTTTTGAAAGCTCAGTCAAGGAATAAAACTTTTAATTTTATTTTCAGGATGGTTGAAATTCATGATTTGCGAAAAAGTGTTAATGATCTTTAAATTAGCAGAAATTAATAGGAAATTGAACTAAACTCGATATTATCAATTATTTATTCTATTGGCACCTAATTTCATTCCATGATAAAGTAGAGAGATGTCAAACAATGGTACAATGCTTCCTAAACTACTTGCAAACATTTAATTAGTGAAAGTTTCTTTTTTAAACATGCAATTAGTTGAATGTAAACTGGTTTAGAAGAAGAGTTCAAATGTCATTACAGTAAAGCTCTATTATTATCCATGCTGATTTTCCTTGCTAGCTAATTTATAACATGCTTCACTTTCTTTTCTGAGATGAGGGTGTTTAGGATTACATATATATATGTATATATATATGTATATGTATATATATATATATATATTTGGTAACTTGTTAATATAATGTTTTTTATAGATAATATCTAGGTTATTTTCATCTCAGTTCTCCTGGAATAACATTTGTGATAACTAATTTTTAATTCATTCTTTATAAATTCATATTCATTTTTATTTCAATAACTTATCCTTTTTTAAATTGAATTCATTATCAGTTTTTTTAGTCTTTTTAAAAAGTCACCCATTTTCTTTAGGAGTTATATTGATTTGTTTTCAGTTTTTCCTTTCTAATTGTTAATATTTCTTCTGTGTTTTTCTGGGTGCTATTGATTAATTTTTTTTATTTTTTAAAAATTATCTACTTATTGTCTCAGTAGAGAACACAGTGCTAATGGACAGTTCTCTACACTTTTTAATGGCCTTGATAGACAATACTCGGAATCACTCAACAGAAGAGAAGCCAGTTACTAAATTGTGGACTGTATATGTTTTCTGTGTGTGTGTGTGTGTGTGTGTGTGTGTGTGTTTTCTAAAACCAGCCTAGTTAACTTTGGAAAGTCTTGTTGCTAGAATATCTGGGACTAGAAAATATTTATCCTAGACATGTCTGCTCATAAAAAAATCTCCACTAAAGCAGGAAATAATGTCATCCATGTTTACAGGTTTATTGAACTAGCACATCCATTATTGGTACAGATATATCCTTAAATGTGTGTTTGGAAAAGGCTAGTCTGTTAGTGCTACTTCTTAGATTTGGAAGAAACACAAAAATTAATTTTTATTGCCATCCTAGGAGAGAGAGTGTATCCATGTATGTACATAGGCAGAGAACAAGATAGATGATGTTTGTGTTCTGACTTTAACTAATAACTAATTGTTTGATATTATTATACATTCATGTTCTTAATTACTATTTGCATGATTCTAAATGACTTAAGGATGAACCCTATTAATATGTGGCCCAAACTTTGTTATTGACCAGTTATTTATGTTCCCAACCTGGATAGCTAGAATCAATTAACTAAATCCACCAGGCTGTAATGTAGGGTTTTAAAACTATTTTGGAGACTTTCATTAAGTAAAATCCCTTTCTAATATCAGTGTCAGGATTAACACTTGGTATACAAGCTGACTGAGTATTATATCAGGATTTTATATTAAAAAGTTACATTTCAGCGACGTGATTTGGCTCTGTACATTGAATGATTGTACTATTATAAGATCCCTCTGTTCTAAGATTCACTTCTCTAGTTCAAGCTGTTTTTCTGTGTCAGAGAAATTTCAATACTGTACTTACCATTATTAATCATCTATTGCTAACAAGCCTAATATGATAATTGAGATAATGATATCATATGTAAGTGACCAAAAAAAGTGTAGCTTGTAAAAATGGCATGTTGTTGTTCACTCGGTCTGACTCTTCAGGGACCCCAGCAGGGTTTTCTTTACCAAGATGCTGCGTGGTCTGCAATTTCCTTCTCAGGTGGATTAAAGCCCAGAATTCCATATCCAGTAAGTTTCTGAGACCAGTTTTAAACTCGGATATTCCGACTCCAAACCTAGCATTCTACCCACTGAGTTCTTAGCCATCTCCATTTTTAAAAATTTTATCATAAAAGATTTTTCCAGGTGGAGGGAAGAGTAAGAACATCTCCGTTTATTTTTAACATTTCCCATTTGAAGGTAACAGAGGTTAAGTGCCTGACTCAGCTTCATACAACTAGGAAGTTCCTGGTAGTAAATATGAACTCGGATCCCTTTTACCTCAGCCCCAGCATTCTACGCACCATACCATCCGTGCTGTGCCAAGACAGAAGATGCTGATAGCTTTGGTCAACTCAGCAGGACGTTTTAACCTGACAACTATTGGAGTAAATTGAATATTGGGGCTAATTAGAATCTGAATAAATAGGCATAGGCTGAGACCGTAGGGTTACCTTCAGGAGCAAGTTGGAATCTTGGGGAGAGTTCCTGAAGGGAATGCTGAGAGTGCTAGAGATTGTTGGCATTTTCAGCGGCCAGACACTTCTTTGGAGGTGTGTTTACTCTGGGAGGAAGCTGTTTGGATCTGCTCTCTGGAAACCTGGAAATATCTGGTGGCAGTTGGAGAGGAGAACAGGTTGGAGATTCGGGAATAAGGTTTTGGAAAGAAGATCAGCTGAAGAGAGAAAGAGACACTGTTTTTCCTCTGTGAAACTGCAGAGGGGGGCGGGCCAATGAGGCCTAGCTTGGCCCAACAAGCCTAACACAGGCCCTGAAGAGCTGGCAGCTGGAGGAGTGAGAACAACTAAGTGGTCTATGGCTGGAGCAATTAGAAGGAGACAGTAAATTTAAATATATAAATAAGAAGACTATTAATTAGTATAGATTAGTTAGAATAGACCCTGGGGAATTTAGTTGCAGATAAGGAAAATAAAGATGCTTGAGATTTTACGAGCAAGAAGCAAACTTTCGTGAGTCAACAAGTACTGGAAAAGTTTAATATTTCTTTTAGATTAAAGAATTTATCCTCAATCCTTTACTTACCTTTCCTTCCTTTCCTTAATAGTTCAATAATTATTAAATAAGGTTTTATATAAGCTGTCTCCAAGTAGTTTTCACACAGCAATCCCTGAGTAGGCCCAAACAGTTACAACTAACATCAGCTCACACCAGCTGGTAGCCACTGCCTGAACAGGATCAATAACAACTAGGCCAGACAATATAAAGTATCTATTATATCTAACACAACATAACAGAGCAGATCTATTATTTTATGGTGTGTCATAACATAGTAAAGATCCTTGGTTTGCAAATGAGAAAATTGATTTCGCAAAATGGTCATTCAAATCCATCTTCTTTCTCCAAATTTAGTGACATGGCCTTCTCAGTAAAATGGCTAGTGAGGGAAAATCAAATATGTCTATAGACTGGAAAACTTTCATAAAGGATCAGAATTAGTCTGTTCTAATGTGAATGTAAAATACATGATGATTTTTTGATAATACATCTTTAAAAATTGATAATTTTATAAAACTCCTCATCAAGGTATTTAGTTCAGAGAGTAATTAACTCAAGAAACATTTCCTATGAATTCTCCTCTAGTTATTAGAAGCAGTTGCTTTGTCTCTATAAAATGCTATTCCTAGAGCCAGAAAGATCTGGATTAAAATCTGTTTTTAGGGATTTAGTAGCTGTGTGATCCTTGATCATTTAACCTCTGCATGCCTTGGTTTCTTCATCTATAGACTGGAATTAATAATTACCTTCCAGAGTTGTTTTGAAGACCAAGTAGCATACTATTTAAGTGTTGAAAACTGTCTATACTAGGCTATACTAGGTAACTAGTCAATGCTTTTTTCTTTCCTTCTTAGAAAGGAAAATTTACTCACAATTGATGTTGGCCATATTGCAAATTGCTAATTGGTGTTGATGTCAATAGAACTGTGAATTGACCCAATTATGCTTTAATTTGGAATTATTTGAGGAAAGTCACCCAATTACTTACACCTTTGATCCAGAACTTTTATCACTAAACATTTACCTCAAAGAGACCAAAGACAGAAACACAAGCCCCATATATCCTATAGACCATAATGTTATTATCACGAAGCATGAATTGGATTTTGTAGTTTTTTCTATCAACCACCTAACAACATAGCCACACAATGAAGTTGAATGCATAAATAATATTTTATCTATGCTATGTGTTCCCTTTACATTATATTAATATTATTATATTCTCTATGTTATATTAACATTTTATATATTTCATATTATATTCATATTGCATATAATATTTTATATTAGATCAAGAGAGGAGTAGTGTGAGATTCATTTATGTCTATGTTTTTTACTTCAACATTTTTCTTTGTTACAAGAGAAGGTCAAAAGAAGTATATCTGGAAGTTGTGATATTTACAGAAATGAATGTGTTTTAAAAACAAAAAGGCATTTATAAAACTGGAAAATATATCCCACTCCAACTCTACTAGCTAAATACTCATATTATTTTTCTAAACCATCTCAAATATATCACTATGATCCAATATGTGCAATTATCTTTCCCAGGTACCACATTCCATA
The DNA here is from genome assembly GCF_016433145.1 of Gracilinanus agilis. Lineage (NCBI taxonomy): Eukaryota > Metazoa > Chordata > Mammalia > Didelphimorphia > Didelphidae > Gracilinanus > Gracilinanus agilis. The sequence continues at coordinate 20,589,820 of NC_058135.1, read as the reverse complement.
CAATCTAATTATTCTGGGCTATTGACAGGAGGTTCTGGGTTCAATTTGACCTCAGACACTTCCTACATGTATGATCCTAGGCAAGTCACTTAACCATCACTGCTTAGTCCTTACTGCTCTTCTGTCACCAATATAAAGTATTGATTCTAAGATGGAATGGAATGGTTTTATTTTTTAAAAAACTTAACTATTCTGCCCATTAATTTAGTCATTTATTGATTTTTCAAATACATTTGCATTGTGTTAACAGGTCCCAATTGTAAATACATTATCCCTCCTATTCTTGCAGATAACATATTTGCTTTTTCACAAGGAACATTTAAACACAATACTTTATTTTAAAGCAGTGATTCCAATGGTGAGGGTTACATGGAATAGAGTAGATGACAAGAGGAGGTACCCAAGCAGAAAAGGCAAATTGATACTCTCTAATCATGTGGTATAAGTGACCACCTACTTCACCTCTCACACTAGTCTAAATTTTTCCATCCTATTAACCAGTTGTGCTCCTTTTCATATTCAAATAAAGCTTTAAATATATTCAAGACTATCAATATAAATTGAATATTGCAATTGTTGCCAACAAACTAAAGAAAATTGTGGCTTTAATGAAAGATTTACATGAACTGATGCAAAGTGAAGTGAGCAAAACCAGGAGAACAATGACTACAGTAACAGAATTATTATTGGTGATCAACTGTGAAAGACTAAACCATTTTCAACAAAGCAAGTCTCCAAGATAACCACAAGGGACTTATGATGAAAATGCTATCTACAACGAAAGAAGGAACTGTTGGAATCTGAGGGCAGAAAAAAGCAGGCCATCTTTTGCTATATTTTTTCCATGAAATGTATATTTCATGTGTTATCCGTGTCCTCTATCATGATATGAGCAATAAAGAAATATGTATTACATGAAAATAGTACTATATACCTCCCTGAGAAGGGAGATGAAAGGAGAAATTCAGAATTCTAAAATTTCAGGAAATAATTGTCAAAAATTGTTCCTATATGTAACTGAAAAAAATATATAGGAAAAAAGGAAAAATGTAGTTTTATTTTTGAAAATGAGTTGCTAACATAAACAGTCTTAATTTTCATTATCTAAAAGAGCAGCAACTAGGGATCAACAAGTTGAATTCATTTCAAAGAACAGGATGGTCAAGCAATCATGAATGAGTCTGTCATTTATGAAAGGTTAAGCTTGCTCTCATGCCAGACTGTGACAGATGGCCAATTGCTTTATTTGACATTAGCTACAAGCATACTTCTTTTTTAGCAGTGTGAGTATTGTCAGTTATAATTGTATATTGCTATTTATTGACCTTTCCAGAGGGAACTCAAAAATCTGTTTATTTTGAGTTTTAAAAGCCCTGAGCAGAAGCCTCAAAGGAAGAGAGCCTATAAATTAGAGTAATGTATTTTAGGCAAATGTTTATTATTGCTTGAGTACACAGCAATTATAAATATTTTTCATTTGTTAAAACTAGAAATTTCCATCTGTATAGGAAATATGAAGGGATATAAATCCTGGATTAGGAAAAATAAAATGCAAAATTTTACTTAATTGGATTGCTACATAATTCACTAAATGAAACTTTTATATTCCTTTTGAAAAGGACCTCTCACTATTGCAACATTTACAAGATCTCAGTAACACCAACCCACTCTGACCTTGAGCCCATTCTTACTCACATGTTCCAATATATATTTTGGAAACATGGGGGAGATTACCTAATGCTAATTCTCAGGACAGGACTTTTGTTATTACAATAATTATGTAATAATATAAAATTTTTTACAATTGTTTCCCTAAGTCTTTGTCTTTCAATGAAAATGAAAGAGTATGCTTCACTTGTTCAATAAAAGTAAAAGGAAAAGCTATTTCTTGGCACAGGAATTTCTTTTAACATAATTTCAGTAGAGCAGTCTTGTTGAAAGTAAAATCCTTTAGACTATTTGGCTTGCATTGTCTATGAAAGACATAACTTTCTTTGTTTCCTAGTTATATAGAGAAAAACAATGATTTTCTATAGATGTTAAAATTATTTGCAAACATAACATAAACATGTCACAAACTATTTCACATTATATGACCAAAATACATATGGCAGCGAAATATTAAAGCATGAAGATTAACTGTTAGCCCCAATTGTTACATATAAGTTATTTGGATATTTCACAAATGAAAATTTGAAGACAGAACTTCAGTTTCTAATAATTTCATTGAGTACTATCTATATCTTCCATAATCTAAATCTTACACATTTTTAAAAGCAAATAAAATTCAACTAATCTATAGAGCTTTTCCTAAAGTATTCTTCCATGTTCATCTTCCCTTTATTAAAAGATTTACCAAACAGCCTTATATAATGAAAATAAATACAAAAATTGACTTGATACTTTTACATTAAAATTATGTTATTTGAGGTAGAGCCAAAGTGGTTGAGTAAAGGCAAGAACTCACTTGAAAACTCCCAAATTTTTCCACAAACACCTTTAGAATAACATCTCAAAAGGAAATCTGGGCTGGCAGGAAAAATAAAAGACAGGGTAAAAACATTTTCCAAACTAAGACAACCTAGAAGGTCAGTGATAAAGGTCTTTTTGGAGGAGAATGGAGCCTAGTATAGTGTCGTCTACATCAATTCAGGCCATTCCAAGATAAGCAACAATGGACTTTGGCAACAACTTCCAGAGATCTCAGCCTACAAATGGTAAAGGTTTTGGTCAAGTACTCAGAAGGAGATGACAGTGCACCCTGTGGTAGCACAGGAAGGAGGACACTCTTGCATTGTCCATACTCAATTCCAAGTTGCAGTCAAATGTAAAGAGAACTAGCATAAACTAGGATTGTGATCAAAGTTCTGGGACAAAAGCAGTGCTTTAGGGTCCTCACAGACCAAAGCAAAGGCCACACCTTGTCTTAGTTCATACACCTTGGAAGAACTATAAATTTACAGAGAGCAAGGGCTAGTTCTAAAAACAGCAGAAGAAAAAAAAGCTGAAGCTTGGGACAGTGCCCTCTCCAACCAGACAGTAGAGTTCAACTTTAAAATAAGGTTAAAGTCAAGAAATAGTCTGGAAAAATGGGTAAACAATGAAAAAAGAATCTGACTATAAAAAGTTATTATAGTGATAGGAAAGATCAAAACATAAGTTCAGATTACCAAAATGTCAAAATTGCTAAATGAAAAGTCTCAAAATATTAATTCATCTCAAATCCATAAAAAAGAATTCCTGGAAGAGCTCAAATATATTTTTAAAATGAAATAAGAGAGATTAAATAAAAATTGGGAGGAAATGACAGCAATGCAAGAAAATCATGAAAAAAGAGTCAACAGCTTGGCAAAGAATGAAGAAAAATAAATAAAATAACACTATAACTTAGGAATAAATGATGAAAAAACACACAAAAAAATACCCTGAAGTGAATTCCAGAAAAAGCAGAATTGGTCAAATAGAAAAGTAGTTACAAAAACTCACTGAAGTAAATATTCTTTTAAAATTAGAATTGGACAAATTAGAAGTTCATGAATCCATGAGACATAAACAATCAAATAACCAAAAGAATGGGAAATATACTACAATGTAAAATATTTCATTGGGAAAACAATTGACCTGGAAGATTGATAAAGGAAATTATCTACTAATTATTATATTACCTGAAAGCCACAATCAAAAACAAGACCTAAACATCATATTTCAAGAAATTATCTAGGAAAAATTCCCCTGATATCCTGGAAACAAAGGGTAAAATAGAAATGAAAAGAAATTATCAATCACGTCTTGAAAGAAATCTCCAAATGAAAACTGCCGGGAATATTATAGCCAAATTTCAGAACTCACCATCAAGGAGAAAATATTGCAAACAGCCAAAAAGAAATTATGAGATGATAGTCAAGATAGCACAAGATGGAGTTAAGCTGGGTGGCTCAGTGGATTAAGAGCCAGACCTAGAGATGGAAGGTTTTTGGTTCAAAGGGGGCATCAGACACTTTCTAGACATGTGACCCTGGGCAAGTAACTTACCCCACACTGCCAAACCTTAACCACTCTCCTGCCTTGGAACCAATACCCAGTATTGATTCTAAGTCAAAAATCAAGGGTTATAAAAAAAAGATAATACATGATAAAGTAGCTTCAATATTAAAGGTTAGGAGGGTTTGGAAAATGGTATTCTGGAGGGCAAAGGAGCTAGGAATACAAAGAAGCATATCCTATCTAGCAAAACTGAATATATTTTATGGGAGGAAAATTTATATTTAATGAAATTGAGGACTTTCAAGAATTATAGATGAAAAGAACAGAGCTGACTAGAAATTTTGACCTTAAAATACAAGATTGATAAGAAGCATAATAAGGTAAAAAAATAAGAGAAATTGTGAGGGATTCAATGAGGATAAATTGTTTATATTCCTACATAAGAATGTGATACTCATAACCTCTAATAATTTCATCATTAAATGGGTATTTTGAGGAAATATATATAGGCAAAGGGCATGGATATGAGTTGACTATGATGGGATGGTATAAAATAAATAAAATTGAGGAGTGAGAAAATCAGATACACTGGGAGAAAAGTGAAGGCAGAGGTAGAATAACATAATTTATCTCATAAAAGAGATGAAAAAGTTTTTAAAGTGGATGGGAAGATGGAGGCATGTGGAAGGCAATGCTGAAGACTTACTTTCATTAAAATTGGCTCAGAGAAAAATAACATACACAAACTCAGTTGCATCTAGAAATCTTTCTTACTCTACAGAGAAATAGAATGGGAGCTGATGAAGAAAAAGAAGATTGTGAGAAATGGCAGTCAGAAATAAAACACATTTGAGGAGGCACGTGGTAAAAGGAGAAAGAGTAAAGGATTCAATAGAGAAAAAATGAGATGGAAGGAAGTATACTAATCATAATTGTTAATGTGAGTAGAATTAACTCTCCTATAAAATGGAAGTAAATAGCATAGTAGATTAAAAATCATAATCCTACAATATGTTGTTTACAAGAAAAACACTTGAATTAAAGAGACATACATAAAAGTAAGGGGCTAGAGTAGAATCTATTGTGCTTCAATCAGAGTTATAAAAAAAGTAAAGGTAATAAACAATTTCAGAAAAAGTAAAAGGAAAAAATCATCTCACTAAAAGAGACAAGCAAGAAAACTAAATCTTGCTAAAAGGTATCATAGTTAAAGAAGTAATATCAATACTAAACATATTTGCACAAAAAGATCTAGCATCCATGTTCCTTAAGGAAAAGCTAAATTACAGGAGAAAATAGGTAACAACTATTCTCATGGGAGACCTCAATTTCTGCTTCTTAAAATTAAATGAATTAAATCTAACCAAAAAAAAAGAAAGAAGTTAGAGAAATTAATCAAACTTTAGAAAAGTTATATACGTGATAGTCCTCTGGAGAAAAGGAATATATTTTTCTCAGCAGCATGTGATACCTACCCAAAAAATGACTATGTATTAGGACATAACACCTTACAACTAAGTGCAGAACAGCAGAAATGTTAAATTCATCCTTTTCAGATCATAATGCAATAAAAATTACATTCAATAAAGGGCTGTGGAAACACACATTAAAATTAATTGGAAACTAAATAATCTAAACCTAAGGAATAAATGAGTCAAAGAACAAATCAGAGAAACAAATAATTTCACTAAAGAGAATAACAACACTGAGGCAGCATGCCAAAATTTGTGGGACACAGCCAAATCAGTAATAGGGGAAATTTTTATCTCTGCATGCTTTCATCAATAAAGTAGAGAGTGTAGATCAATGAATTGGGCATGCAACTAAAAAAGAAAACTAGAAAAAGAACAAATGTAAAATCCCCAATAAAACACAAAGTTAGAAATTGTAAAAATAATAGGAAAGTTTAATCAAATTGAAAGCAAGAAAATCATTAAACGGATAACTCTACTGGATTCACTGAAGAAGGAAATGGCAATCCATTTCAGTATTGTTGCCAGGAAAACCCCATGAATAGCTATGATCCATGGGGTCATAAAGAGTCAGTTATGAATGAATGAACAACAAAAAACAAAATGAGGTAGTGGTCTTAAAAAAACAAACCACTATTTAATTTGATAAGAAGAATGAAAGAAAACCAAATTATTGATATAAAAAATGAAAAGGGTGAATTTGCCACTAATGTAGTTGAAATGAAGCATTTATTAGGAGCTATTTTGCTAAATATATGCCAATAAATCTGACCATCCAAGTGAAATGACTCTTTAGAAAAATATAAATTGTCCTTACTAGAAATAGAATACTTAAATAACTATGTTTTTTTTTAATTTTTTTTTTAAATTTTAAACCCTTAACTTCTGTTTATTGACTTATAGGTGGAAGAGTGATAAGGGTAGGCAATGGGGGTCAAGTGACTTGCCCAGGGCCACACAGCTGGGAAGTGTCTGAGGCCGGATTTGAACCTAGGACCTCCCGTCTCTAGGCCTGGCTCTCAATCTACTGAGCTACCCAGCTGCCCAATAACTATGTTTTAAACAAAGAAATTGAACAAACCATCAATAAGCTCCCTACGAAAAAATTACCAGGACCAGATGTATTCACAAGTGAATTTTATCAAACATTTAAAGAACAATGAATTCCAAATTATATAGCCTTTGGAAAAATAAGCAAAAATTAGTACTACCAAATTACTTTTAGGACTCAAATATTGAACTGATACCTAATCATGAAAAGCAAAACCAGAGGGGAAAAATCTATAAACCAATTTCTTCAATGAATACAGGAGCAAAAATTTCAAGTAAAATAATACCAAGGAGAGTATACAATATATCACAAAGATCATATATTGTGAAGACGGAGGATTTGTACCTGGAATGCAGAGCCGGTTCAATATAATGAAAATTGTAAACATAATTGACCACAACAGCAACATCAACAAAATTATTATTATCTCAATAGATGCATAGACTATCTTTCCCAGGGGATGATGTTTGTGATGGAGTGAAAAAAAAAGAAAGAAAATCTGATAGTAAATGAAGTTAGCTGAAAACGTTTGAGCTCTTTTTAAGGAGACATCTAGGAAAGAATTTACTACTCTGCCCTACAGCCTTCCATTCAGAGAGGAAAGGCTATTAAGGGTTCTGAGGAAATGCTGACTTTAAAAAATGAATCAATCTCTAAAATAATGATATTTTAGATGATAACTTTATTTTGGGGAAAACATGTTGTTCATGGAAAAACCAAGTGAGCAGTTGATGGCAAATAAAGCCCAAGACTTAGTTCTTAAAATACTTTTGAGAGCTATCATGCCTCTACCTAACTCCAGGCTTTTTTGCTTCCAATTAAACATCTGTAGCTAGTTCAATAGAACTTTATATTGAAAGGAATATAATTCTCTTAGCATTATGCCTTCCCCTTTTTGCATGTGCTCTAGTTTCACTGTGTCCTTCCAAAGACGTGGCACTCAGAACTGAAGCCTAAGCATGATTAAGCAGGGTACCTCTTTAATTCTTACACTGTGCTGATTTAAATGAAAACAACAGTAAATAAGATCACATGAGCTTTTTTGGCTACAGCAGTTTTAAAACATTATACCTGTAGTTCTAAAAATCCCAGATTTTTAAAAATTATTTTTATTTTTCCCTTTATTTTGTTTCAGTGACAAATTTCCACATGTTTTCCAAGATTACATGTTTCATGTTGTCTCCCTCCTCTCTTCACTCTCCCTTCCTGGAGTGAACAAGCAATTCCACTGATTTATACATGTGTTATCATTCAAAACATGTTTCCATATTATTCATTTTTATAAGAGAATAATCTTATAAGACCCAAACTCCAAATCATATAGCCAAATAAGCAAGTGATAAATCATATATTTTCTTTTGTATTTCTACTACAACAGTTTTTTCTCTATATGTGGATAGCATCCCCTTTCACAAATCTCTCAGAATTGACCGGAATCATTGTATTGCTGTTAGTAGCAAAGTCTATTATATTTGATTGTCCCACAATGTTTCAGTTACTGTGTATAATGTCCTCCTGGTTCTGCTGATTTCACTCTGCATCAGTTTAGGTAGTTATTTCCAATTCTTAAAGAAATCAACTGCTTCATCATTCCTTATAACACAATAGTATTCCATCACTATCATATACCGTAATGTGTTCAGTCATTTCCCAAACGAGGGACATCGCCTCAGTTTCCAACTTTTTGCCACCACAAAAACCTCAACTCTAAATGTTTTTGTATAAATAGGTGCCCATTTCATCCCAAATATTTTTCAGCTATTGTCTAACCTCAACCTATAAGTAGGTAGTTGATTAAAGAAAAGAAATCTGTAACTTTCCACTTATCCTCATTGCAGTAAATATTATGAGATTCAGCCCAACGCTCTAGGTTATCTAGAGATTTTGGATCATGGCTTTTCTTTTCCAGTCTTTTACTTATGATTCCCAGTTTTATGTAATCTGGAAATTTCATAGGTATGTCATTTGTGACTTTTTCCATAACAAAGACAAAATAGATTTGACCTATATTTAGAGCTAGAAAGAACTTAACAGTTTATCTAATCCAACATCCTCATTTATATAATATGATAAAAATGAAACCCAGACAGATTCAATGACATGTACAAGATCACAGAGCTATTAAATAAATGACGTGACTGAGATTTAAATTCCGGTTGTAGGAATTCAAATTTAGTGTGCTTTTCATGCTGGTTTTCAAGGACAAATACCTAGGCACTCTACTAGAAAATAAGTAATAATTCAAAAAAAATCTCTTGAAGAATTAGATATAAGCTTTTCTAGAACATTATAATTTTCTTATCTTTTTTCTTCTGGTTCAAAAGAAAGCACTCTCATTTGTTACCTATTACTAACTTCTTTAAGGATTGCTAAAATCTCATCTTCTGCAAGAAACCTTCTCTATGCATCCTAATGTGAATGCTTCCCCTTTTAGGTTATTTCCCAAAAATCCTCTCTGTATCACATTTTATGTAGCTGTTTGCATGTTGTCTCCCCCATTAAGCTGTGAGCTTCTTAAGATAAAGGGACTTATTTGGTCTTTCTTTGCCACTTATCACAAAATACATACTTAATAAATGCTTGTGGACTTGATTTAACTTTCTATCAATGAAATCTACCCCCTAAGTCTACCATTATAAATTTTATAGATCATGTCAAATCTTGTGTCCTCAAAGACTATGTCAGTGATTATAATCCCCAGAGTGTCTTACCAAAGCTAAAAGAAAAAGGCTTCAAAGTAAAACCATTATTGGGCTGCATTTGCTTTCTGAAGGACAGCCTATCTGAATTTGAAGAGGCTTATTAAGGAGATTTAATCATCAACTGATGATTTATTTTCATCACTGCAACTGACTAAGCCAGAGTAAGGTATAAACAGTTTGTGGTCAGCATTATTGAAGCGAATCAGTCGCTAAGATGAGAAAATGAATCTTGGAGGTATTTGTAATTTCCTACTTTTTTGTAGAAGTGCTAAAAGGATTTGATCTTTTATTGAAGTGTTGCCAAGAAAGGGATTAAATATATCACTTTATCTGAAAAGCTCCTGAAGCATTTTTGTAGGCAATCATGGCGCTCTATGATCATAATATAAATGTAAAACAGAAAAAATAAGCCTCAATTTTATCTACAAAAGACTGTGACAAATTTTTAAAATAAGACAAATTTAATGGTCTAATAGGTCAGTGATGGGCAAACTACAGCCGACAGGGCAGAAGCGGCCCCCTGAAATGTTCTATCGGGCAGCGTGACATTATTCCTAATCTGAGGAATACAATAAGTAGGATACAATACAATAAAACTTCGAAAGAGTTGCCTTAGAAACAGACTGACAGATGATTATTTCCTTTCCTTTGGCCCCTCTTTAAAAAGTTTGCCCATCACTGGACTCTAGGTCAATGTTAAGATTGCTCATCAAATAAAATGTTTAGAACTTTGTGGGGTAGAGTCAATATGAAAGATTAAAAGAATGCCTACAGATAAGATCTTTCAACATTCCTCTCCAAACTACTTACAACAAGACCTCAAATCAGATTCTGGAGCAGCAGGGTCAATTATATGTCAAAATTGACATTTTTCCAACCCAAGACAATTTAGGAGGTCAGAAGGTGAAGTTTATGACAAGGGGGTAGAAGCTGGCCCAGAGAGCACAAGGATGCAATAGCAGCGGCAAGAGCAGCCTTGGAGCTCTCGATGCAGAGATGGTAAAAGGGGATCAAACAACTGGTCAGAAAGAGATTACAGGGGACCCTTGTGCTTACTATCTCAGGAAGTGGGGAAGAAAGGGGGAATGGAGAAAAGCTGAATCATTTAATTTTGGGAAATATGTTTAAATTGTTATGACATAATTGAGAAGACCTGGAATTTCTCTTTAGAACTTTTTCTATCCATGTAGCACCAGAAAAGAAGAAACAACAGCTTAAAGAAGGAAAAATTCATATTATTCCTTCATTACTACCAAGAACTAGGTGGACAACATAGATTAATGGACAAGAGAAAACCTCAAAGGATAAGAATGATTTTGTTGTTAATGGGTTACTGCGTAAGTCCTTAGTGCTTGCTATCAGGATGAAAAGAATTGTTCCTTATTTAACTGTCTAAAAATGTTGCAAAATGTTAATTGGCTATTTGCTAAGGAGAATAAAAATAATTTATTCACTGATGGAGAATTTCATTAACAGAATTTTTTCAACTGAATTGCAAGGATTTTTATTAGCAATTTTATATTATTAGTTTCTAAATTTCCTTTGGGATTTCCAAAAGAAAAAAACAAAAAACCTCAAAGTTTATTTATATGGCACTATAAAAGAAGGTGAATGAGCTTTTGTTCTGATGCTTCAACCTGGCATGCAGGTGGTCCCCTCAAGGTTTCCTAAACCTACTGAAGGAACAATAAATTGAGCGAGGTTCCACTAACTAGAAATGACTTTTAAAATACTTCAAGGAACAGACTGTTTCTTTTGTATGAAGAACATGTTAGATAAATAGAGAAAAATATATAATACAAGATAAGAATCCCTTGTGTATTGTTTGGTGATCTATGAAACCATATTTCAAAAAATGGAATAATGCCAAAATTAATACAGAGAACACAATTATATATTTAAAGAAAGACATTCATAAGCCTGACTTTTACTATTACTTCCTCACTGGATACAATTGAACAGGGTTTCTTCCTGGCTCTGCCAGTAAAACACAAAATATGGCAGAGATAATGCTAAGTATAAGTCTAGCAATTAATGATCTGAGGATCTGACTTATATGAAATCAGAAAATCTCAAAGATTATCCTAAATTTTTTGAGAAAAAAACTGTAGATCAAACTAATTTTGTGTAATATATTTCTAATGTTTGGACCAGGGAATATAAAGACGGAAAACTATGTGACTATTATTTGAACAATTTTTTATTCTACTCTAACAGGTTCCCTAGGTCCACATTTTGTATGGTTTTAGCATATGCATTCATTAGTTAATATCGATTAAAATTATTTTTGGCAAGAAGACTAGAGCAATATTCGTCAAACCCAAAGGTACAAGCTTTTGTTTGAAAAGTTCACTATTCAACAAAAACTACTGGGAAAAGTGGAAAACATTATGGTGGAAACTAGGCAGAGACCAACACCTCATGTCACCTACCAAGGTAAAGTCAAAATGGATTCAGATAATTTAGATATAAAGAATAAAACCATAAACAAATTAGCACAGAAGAATATAGTTTACCTGTCAAGATTTGGATAAGGGATATGACCAAACAAGGCATAAAGAATATTATGAGATGTGAGATAATGTTGACATTAAACTAAAAGTTTTTGTACAAACAAAATGAATGCAACAAGATACAAAGGAAAACAACAAAGTAGGAAAAATATTTATAGTATACTTCTGACAAAGTCCTCATTTCTCAAATTTGTACAGAACTGAGTCAAATTTATAAGAATAAAAACCATTCCCCAATTGACAAGTAGTCAAAGGATATGAACAGACATGTGGAAAAATTGGAACACTAATACACTGTTGGTAGAGCTGTGAAATGATACCACCTTTCAAGATAGCAATTTGGATCCATGTCCAAAGGACCATCAAACAGCATATCATTTGACCTATGTCTGTATCCCCAAAAGATCAAAGATAGGAAAATAACCTATTTGTGCAAAAATATTTATAGTAATTCTTTTTATGGTAACAAACAACTTATAAACTCAAGGGATTTCCATCAATTGAGAATTTTTTATTTTAATTTATTTTAATTTAATTTTATTTATTTTATTAATTTATTAATTAAATTAAATTAATTTAAATTAATTATTTAAAGTTGTGATAGATAACTGTAATGGGCATATGATATCACTTATGCTCATGGTCTTTATATATTCACTGTATTTTTCTTTTTTTAAAAAAGTTATATTGATACAATGAGCCAGCAGAAATGCACTAAATGGTAATCTTGTGACCATGAAAGAGAAGAAAGAACAATAAAAACAAAGTCAATGTAATATTAACATATATTCTTACAAATTCATTCATTATATATGGAAATAATAGCAATCCTTGGATTTCAAGCTAACTATATGTAAAGAGTCAAAAAAGCAGTATCACACCAACCTTCAAGAATAATGATGTTTGCTAGATAGCTCTTCATTTTTAAAGAAGAAACATTTTGATATCTATACTGTTATTGCAATAATTGTTATTAAACCTTTTTAATATAACTGTTCAATAATAGAAGACTTAAGAAAAATCAGCTTAATCCATGGAATTTTTTAAATATAATATATCAATTGATGAAATATTTATAATTCAAAAAAGCAAACAATTTTTAAAAAACATCTCCATTTATTTAATGAAAACAAAATATATTGATAAGTCTTCTATGAGTCCTAATGCTCTATTTGGAAAAACCTATTACTGATACTCAAATTGAGAGTGGTGTGTTCTTTCTTATTTCAGTTTTATCTCACAAATCTTTTGTCCCTTCTGTAACAAGATTTATTTGTTGAAATTCACTCTGATTTTTCCAAATATATTTTAAGACATTTAATGATGATGTACCTGGGCAAATGTTGTAAAAATGCATTTTTGGTCCTAAGAATTTTGCAACAAAATACCTCTACATACAAAAAAAGAATAAGAAATGAAAATAAATGCAATTAGAAATGAAAAAGAAAGATAATCATGAAAATTTGGGGAAGACATATGAAGTAATGTAAAGGGAAATGAACAAAACCAGAATGATGTACACAGTAACAGCAATAAAGTACAATGAGCAATGGTGAATGGCTTTGCTATTATTAGCAATGCAAGAATCCAGGACAGCTTCAAGGGACTTATGAAGGAAACAGCTAATCACTGCTGTAGAAGGAATTGACAAAGTCTGCTATAGATTGAAGCATGCAATTCTTCATTTTATTTCCTCCATGAATTTTTCTCTTCTGTAAGCATTATGGTTTTCTTTCACAAAATAATAAACATGGAAATAATGTATTCTATAATAAAACATGTACAATCTATTTGTTTTGGGGAAAGGGTAGGAGAAAAGAAGAAATCGTGGGTCACAGCTCAGAAATAATTCTTAGAAATTGTACCAAAATATGGTGTAACAACATGGAAAATTAATTTTTAAAAAATTCAAGCAATTTACATCTTAAAAACCAATTATAGGGGGCAGCTGGGTAGCTCAGTGGATTGAGAGCCGGGCCTAGAGACGGGAGGTCCTGGGTTCAAATCCGGCCTCAGACACTTCCCAGCTGTGTGACCTTGGGCAAGTCGCTTGACCCCCATTGCCTACCCTTGCCACTCTTCCACCTATAAGTCAATACACAGAAGTTAAGGGTTTTAAAAAAACCAATTATATAAGGATAATTCAACTTTAATCAGAAAAATAAGAATAATTTGAAAAATAAAAATATCCCAAACCTCTAAGATATCAATAGATGCAGAAAAAGCCTTGGAAGAGTATAATGCTCACTTATGCTAAAAACTATACCGTGGTAGGAACATTTATCATATGATAAAATATATCTCTAAAACTAAAAGCTAGAATTACATGCAATAAAGGAACACCATCAATTTTCACAATAATTACAAAACTAAATCAAGAATATTCCATTCTTAATTGTGATTTTTTCCCTAGTAATAGCAATAAGAAAGAGAAATTAAATGATAAAAATCATGACCAATAAAGAGAGTCAAAACTACCTATTTGCTGAAAACATGATGGCTTATTTACAAATTCCTGGAGAATCATCAAATGAATTTATTGAGGATGAAAAACATTAATAAAACAGTGGTATACAATATAAATATACAAAAATCACTAGCATTTCTATGAAACAATAACAAATAAAAGAGAATAGAAAGAAAAGCCTCATTGAAAATGATAAAATATACAAAATATAAGAAAGTCGATCTAACAAAGCACAAACTTTTATAGATACCATTACAAAATGTTTCTTAAATGAAAGAAGACAAACAACTGGAGGGAAATTCAGTTTTCATGGGCTATACATGCTTATAATATTGATATTAACATCTAAAATACCTTAGAGTATACCTTAGTGCTTTGTGAATCTAAGTACCAAGGGAACATTTAATAGAAGTAGACAAAATAATAACAGAATTCATTTGAAAATATGGCAACAAAAAGGGAGAGAATATTTATCTTAGGTCCCAGAACAAAAATTAAGACATAAAGGAAAGGGCAACCTTTGAAGACAAAAATGATGTAAAATATTAAGAGGAATCTTTAGGAAAATGTAGGAATAAAGAAGGAATGGCACAGCACAAACTATATTATAAAGCAATAATCATCAAAATTATTTGACTCCTTTTAAAAAGAGTAGAAAAATAAAAGAAAGGAACAAGCTAAAAAAGGAAGATTTGTTTTTAAATGTAGCCTTAAATTAAATTTTAATTAAACAGGAAACTAAAAAATATTTTTAACAGATTGAATGAATAAGTAGATATAAGAACCCAACAATCTTCTACTAAGCCAAATGTTAAAAAAAGCTTACAAATTAAGGTGATGAGGATGATGATACTTTTGATAGAAGCAATTTATGAAGACTAAAATATAAACAGACATTAGTGTAGATAGAATACATATGACAGAAATTATAAATCTTTTGAAAAACAGAATTAATTAATCAACAAGAATTTTTAAGCATGTATGTAGGATGTTATAAGAAATTTCCTTGGTGCCATACAGATTAAGCTGAATAGCTTATGCTCTTAAATGTAATTCCTACATAAAATTTTTAAAAAATTTTGTAAAATATTGAACTGCAAGGGCCCTATCCTAAAATTTAAATTGTTCTTTCATACTATGTTCAAATATAGACAAAATAGCAATGTTTTCAGTCAGCCCGGTAACCTGGAAACCCAAACATGAAATTAAAAAAAGTGTTGCTTACTTCCATATGTGAGGCAAAAATTACATTCTATTTACAACTTAACAAGAACATTAAAAAATCATAAATACTACTAGAGAAATTTCTCTCCACATCCAAGCCAAGACTCTTCTTGTCCATATTAGTATATTCAGAACTATAGCTTTGGTTAGCATGTATGTCCATAGTGAGTACAGCTTTCAGAAAATAGATCTTACTCAATCATATGCTTTTGAACAGTTAGCTATACTTTCATTCAGTGAAATTTCAGGATCTCAGTTTTAGCCAAATGTCATTAAATTGTATTTTATAAACATCAAAATATTTAATGTAACAATTATGGTATAAAATAACTTTTTGTTATAAAAACAATTTTAAAATGTGGGAAAAGTGCAGACTTTGCACTAATAGTAAAAATTGAACTAAAACTGCCAGAAGCTATTTACTAACACTTTTCTGAAACAACTGGATTTTGAGTTACTTTCTTATTTATGTCCTTCAGATCCATTAACTTACTTGACAATTTAAGTATGTGGGGAAAGGATATGAAGAAGATTACTTCAAGTATTGAAGTTATGTTTATGATTCTTATTGAGTGTCTCAGTCCATTGTTTTTGCTTTTTAGGGAACTTATAGATTTCAATAAAAGATACAGATGGTGATAAATGATGCATTTTACAGCTCACAGAGAAAGGCACTTAAGAGGTAATGGAATGAAAGGGAGCAAAAGGAAGTTGCAGCAACAGATCAGAAAAAATATTTGTCTATGAAATACTAAAATTTCAGGCTTTTTTCTACAATGGGGCTAGTGGGAGAGCCTAAGACAGTAGTTAGATGATCTTGAGGTCCCAGGAGGAGGAGACTTAATGATCATTTGAAATGATCTCTCTGGAACCAGAATCTAGATGATGCTAGCCTTTCTTTTTCCCTCCCCAAGTGGTATGCTTTCGATTTGTTTGATCCACATATAGGGCCATTCTATGATGTGGAAGAGAGGTAACTGTTTCAAGCAAAAGGTTGAGGTTGCACTTGGATCCTTCCAATTGGTTTCTAGAAATCTGGAAGCTTGTTTCAAGAAGATCCTAAATATATCAGGTTCCAGAAAATGGACATGGAGATTATATCACATTAGATAAAGGGACATGTCTAGAGCCCAGCAACCTATTGAAAGAGTGGCTGGATTATACTTCTATAAATCAGAAATGACTGTTATCATCATCATTGTTAATTATCATCATCACCACCACGTCACAGAGTATGTCATATAAGCAAACATTTTATCATTCACTTAGAGAGTCTATCATTTACTATTATATTATTTGGACAGCATACATATTAGGCCTCTACATTTTAGGAGGTAGTAGAAAGAATGCTGGATTTGAAGGAAAAGGACCTGTTCTCCTCCACCTCCACCTCTTCCTCTCTTCCTCTTCCTCTTCCTTCTCTTCCTCTTCCTCTTCCTCCCTTTTTCTTCCTTCTCTTCCTTCTCTTCCTTCTACTCCTTAATTTTCTCCTCCTCCATCTTCTCAGTCTAGTACTTATATGACCTTCAGTAAATGAATTAGTCTCTCAGCATTCTCATCTATGAAATGAGGGATTTTAGTACACTTTCAGCTATGAATCTATGAATCTATGAATGAATGATGTTATAAAGGGTTTATGTTAATTATGGCAGCAAACTGTCATTAAAATTAAAGACCAAAATGCATCTTTTTCACGTTTTTTTCTTCTTTTTACCATGCAGATTAATTCAATACATTTTCAACTCACTGCTAGTTTTCCTCTCTGATTAAAGGACTTGAGGGTAGAGTGATAAACCTCTACCAAAGTTTTCCTTTATAGAGGGGTCAGAACTTTTCAGATAACTATATTTTTCATCGGTGCTTCCTCTCCTACAAAATATCATTCCCTTACACTGTGGAACTCTTGGGGCTCCTCCACCCATTGCCCTTGTCTTTCATCTCCTTTCATGTACTGTCTTTCCACCTGTGCCTGTAAGCTCCTTGAAGACAAGGATTACCTTCCTTTTTCTTATTTGATTCTGAAGTTGGTAGCAACACATCTGGCTCATAGTATATACATTTAATAAAAATATTAATTGAATTTAATTTCTTACTGAATTGAATTATTTATATCCTTCTTATCCCTATTTATAATCACCCAGAGAGGCAAGACAATAAGAAACAGAAGAAATTATGGTTTATTTACCTTAATTATTAAACTAGAGATAGCATAGCATACTGGACATATATGGTTGCACATTCTATTTTTGACACATATTAGTTGTGTAACTGTGAGCAAGTCACTCAATCCCTCAGTATCCCTGAAAACTCTCTAAGGCTCTAAGTTGTGAAATTCTTGTTGACATTCATGGGAAATAGGATTTTTTTACAGAGAGCTCTTAAGTTATTGAAAGTACTATTCCATATCTATATTTCTAGATACAATAAACAAATAAAATTCTAGAATGGAGAAGGAAATTCTGGATCTAGCTCCAAACTAGATATTAGAGATATAATATTTCTGCTAGAAGCAAATAACATTCCCGGATATTTATTACCTTAGCTATTAATATAATTTTTACAAGTTCAATTTAGGTTTCTAGGATAGATGCAGAATGTTCCAATTGTCTTCAGTGACTCCTCTCATTGATTCTTATATCTTTTATCCCCTGTATATCTTATATTATTGTATTTCTGTATCTTGTAATATATATATACATATTCTTATAAGATGAAATAATATAATATCCTAACCCAATTGTTTATACAAAATCAAGTATAAATGAAAGAGAATTAAATCATTTTGTGATGTTAACAATTTAGGAACATACATCTTTTTTATCAAAGATATTTAAAATTCTCCTCTTCAGTCAATGTTATTTATGTTGCCTTACATGACATGAAAGGGGTAGAGCTCAGCATTAAGAGAACCTGTACAGGAAAGAATGAGTCCAAGAATTAAAGGGATGTTGTACTTCAATTGTCACTATACTTTCCCAGTCAATATTCTTATACAAAAGCTATTTAATTTTAATTACCTAAATGTTATGGGATATATATTAACTCATGTGGAGTGATATCCCACACCAAATTATTACTCCTGAGCACTATATAAGAATTCTCAGAGCTAGCCCTAAAATCTTAAGGGGAGAAATAATCAGAGGCAAATGCCTCCAGAGATTGAAATCAGTGAGAAAGGGGGTAGGAAGAGTTTCGGCTCTGCTCAATATCATATCCATATATTAAATCCTCTTCCTCAAAAACAACAAATCAAGACTAAATAGATCCATTGAAGTCAAGAGAGCCATGTCTCATTGAGTTATATGCACGATTTTTGTTGATTCCTTTCAAACCGACCATCCAAGGCTATCTCAGAATAACTTCAGAACAAATAACACTTCAGAATAATTTTAGTACAAAGTGAAGCTGGAAAAAGGAACATAAAGAAAATGAACCAACTTCCAATGGTCAGACAACACAAGTTGATAGGCATGAAAAATCAATGAAACAAAACAAAACATCCTGTCCTTGAAAACAGACAGGATGAAAATAGACAATTTTGCCCTCATTGATTCTCACTTTTCAACAAGTTATATTTGGCTATCCCTGAAACCACATCGTTTTCTTCTTCTTCCTTATTCAACTCCAGGGAAAGCCTTCTGGAAGTCCTGAAGGGGTCACAAGAACTCATTTAATGAGTACTATGCCCAGTGGTCATCCTAGGGAATCCAACCATTCATTATACAAATATTTATTGAGTACCCACCACATGGATAATAAATACTACTCTAGGTACTTTAAGGATTATGGAATAAGGCATATGTAGAGGGAAAAACAACCTTCCCTCCTGGCATCTGCATGTTTTTAATGATTATTTAGCAAGTTGGAAATTACATTGTCACATTTTTATATAGTATATCTGCATGACACAATGAGTAAAGGACATTAATCTCTATTCACAGGAATATTCCACACTTCTTTAGAGTAAGTTTATTTTGCAGTTACCTTCAGGTAGATGTCAGGGTCTCTTAGAGATAAACCACATAGACGTTCTATAACAAGTATTTTAAAATTACATTTAGAAAGCAAATTTTATGTTATACTTACACAGCCAATGCCTTTCTTTTCAACAAGATACTTATTATTTCAACAACAAAAGCAAGTTATCTATTTCAAAAAGAAGAAAAGTTGTATTATAGATGCAAACAGAAAAAAATACATATATTACACACATTTTTGTGTTTGTGATATTAAAATTAGCTAACAACTAGAACAGGCAAATATTACAATTTTCAAGTTGAGCTAAGTATTATTAATCCATCAGGGCATCTTTAGTTTTATCCTGCTATGGTTCACAGAGGTGATTTTGGGGGTGTTAGGTTAATAAGTACTTCAGTAATGACATTCAACTTTTTATGTCCTCATAACACTCAATGAAACTCCTATAATATATGTGGTATTCACACTTGACCAAAGATAGGATTAAGGAGGATAACATTTTACTCACTGACAAAAAGAACTGTAGCTAGTCTATTCCACCTGGTAAATTTAAATCATGCTTCAAAAGGGACTAAATAAATTATTTTCATTAAAAAAGTAAATTGAAATGTCCTCCCACTATAGAAAGAATTCATTTGTAATAGATGAGAACCTGAGAAGGGGAGGTTTTAAAATAACTATTTCTCCTATCCCGTATTATCAAATGAGATTCTTAGCACAGTGCCTGAGTTTATTGCACATTTAATAAATGTTTGATCTTCACCTCTTTCTATCAATACCAAATATATCACCCTATGTTATTACTTTTCATGCTTCAGTCATGAAGATGATCAAGAGTCTTAAATCTGCTTGAGCACTATTTTTAAGCTATGGATTCAGTTATAGTCATTTAATGCACTATCACCTCTTGAATATAAGTTAAAGAAAGCAAGTTTTTTTTTCAGTTTCTTCATCAATTTAGTATGCAGAAATCTTATTTATAAAAAGAGATTACTGAAGCAAAAGCTATGGAGTGCTTAGGGCTTGGTCTGACATCAAAGACGCCAAGGTCATCCTATACATCCCAGGTGTCTTCATCAGTTATCCTGACTTTTCATCACCAAACTTCTATGATTGCAAGAGAGAGTGAGGCTGATGATTTTGCACAACTCTGTCTCACTGAAATCCATCTCATATGCAAGCTAAGATATGACTCAATTTGATGTCATTGGTCCTCCTAAAAATGAGGGAGGAACAATAATAGTCCACAGGGAAGGATGTTCAATTCTCCCTTAAAAAATAATCAGGAGGGAATGAATAAGGGTCAGTTGGTTTGTGAAGATGTCCTGAAGGAGCTCTTCTGGTTCATGGAGGAATGCTGGCTGGAACCCTGAGATCTTGGTGAGACTGTTCCAAGTGATAATGAAAATTGAATAAATTTAAGAATGGTTAATTAAGACACCCTGACTTCCGGGTTAACATGGTGGCAGAATAGAAGCAGCGTGCTTGACCTCTCCTAACCCATATAAATAGGACACCTCAAGAGAACACAAAAACCAAATCCAGACGAATGAAGGGACCCCACAACAGGGCAAAGCATTGAAGGTATGTGGGATCGGGGCATTTCTATGCTATAAGGGGGTGAAATAGCTCTCACTAAAACGCGAGCTGAGCAACCCACACACACACTTCACCTACAATGCCAAAACCAGCACACAAGAGTTAGAGGAAATTTGGGGCATTCATTAAGTTCTTGGCAGCTATCTAGGATCACCAGGGCCTGCTCCTAAGAGCAGCAAGTCTGAAGGGCCCAAGAGGCTAAAGAACTCAGACTTTAAAAGCAGACCTTGAGCACAGGTGCGGACCTTGGATGGGGACCCAGTGCTGAGGGGTGCATGACTATGGAAGCAGTGTCTGGAAACTGTTAAAGGAGCCTCAGGAAGAGGAGCAAGCAAGGGGACCACCAGGAGGCTTGACCCTGAGAACAGCTAGACTTGAGACCCCAGGAGCCTAAAGAATGCAGACCTACAGTGGGAGAGAGGTTAAAGCTGAGAGTACTGCACAGCACTGTGATTCAGGCAAAAATTGCTCCACATCTCAATAGGCAGCATAATAATAATGGCAAGCCAGGCACAACAAACTCAAAAGAGAAAGATCAAGAAGAAATCTTTAACACTCAACAACTTTTACACAGAAAAAATCCAGACAACAGAGCAAACAGCAGAGGAAAACAAACAAGTAATCAAATCCAAACCTTCCAAAAAAAAATGAAAACTGGTCACAAAAATGAAAACTGGTCTTGAAGAGTTCAAATATGAGATCATGAGAAAGATGGAAGAGATTTGGCAACAAAAGTGGGGAAAAGTTCAAAAGGAAATTAACAGGTTAAAAGACAGAAACTCCCAACTGGAGAAAGACGCCAAAAAATCAAACAAAATGATAAGCAAATTGGAGGAAACCACAAAAAATGGAATAGACCAAATCAAAAAGGAAAATCAAAAAATTATAGCGGAAAACCAGTTTCTAAAGACCAGATTTGGGCAAGTAGAAGCCAATGATCTCTCAAGACAGCAAGAACAAATAAAGTAAAGTCAAAAGGCTGATAAAATAGAAGGAAACATGAAATATCTCACTGAGAAAATGACAGATCAAGAAAACAGGTCTAGAAGAGACAATTTGAGAATCATTGGTCTTCCTGAAAAAAGCAGGAATTAACAGAAATTTGGACTCCAGACTACAAGAAATTATTCAGCAAAGATTGACCATGTAATAGGGCATAGAAAAATAGCAAACAAATGCAAAAGACCAGAAACAATAAATGTAAAGGTTTCAGATCATAATGCAATAAAAATAATTATCACGGTGCAGAGGTCCTAGGTTCAAATCCAGCCTCAGACACTTCCCAGCTGTGTGACCCTGGGCAAATCACTTGACCCCCATTGCCCACTCTTACCACTCTTCTACCAAGGAGCCAATACACAGGAGTTAAGGGTTAAAAAAAATAATCAGTAAGGGCACATGGATGAGTAAATCAAAAACTAATTGGAAATTAAATAATATGATTCCCCAAAGCCAGTTAGTTAAAGAAGAAATCATAGAAACAATCAATAATTTCATTGAAAAGAATGACAATGATGAGACATCCTACCAAACTCTGTGGGATGCAGCTAAGGCAGTACTCAGGGGGAAATTTATATCCTTGAGTGCATATATTAACAAACTAAAGAGGGCAAAGTTCAATAAAATGGGCATGCAAATCACAAAATATTTATAGCCACACTTTTTGTGGTGGCAAAAAACTGGAAAATGAGAGTATGCCCTTCAATTGGGGAATGGCTGAACAAATTATGGTATATGCTGGTGATGGAATACTTCTGTGCTCAAAGGAATAATAAACTGGAGGAATTCCATCTAAGCTGGAAAGACCTCCAGGAACTGATGCAGAGTGAAAGGAGCAGAGCCAGAATAACATTGTACACAGAGACTGATATACTGTGGTAAAATAGAATGTAATGGACTTCTGTACCAGCAGCAATGCAATGACCCAGGACAATTCTGAGGGATTTATGGTAAAGAACGCTACCCACATTCAGAGAAAGAACTACAATAGTGTAAACACAGAAGAAAAAAACAACTGCTTGAACACATGGATTGATGTGGACATGATTGGAGATGTAGACTTGATCAGACCAATGCAACTATCAATAATATGTAAATAAGTCTTGATTGATGACACATGTTAAAAACATTAGAAATATGCAATGGCTAAATGGTAAGAGGGGTGAAGGGGAAAGTAAAAATATAAATCATGTAACCATGGAAAATTTTTCTAAAAAAATAAAATATTAAAAAAAATAATCAGGAAGCAATTTCATTTCCCAAAACCTAATTCATCATCATATCCAGAGGACATGATCTTTCCATGATGCATTAACTCCATTAACCCCATTTAATTAGCCAACTGTGCAGTCTCATCAGGTTGATTGGGGAATTCTTAAATCTATGACTCATTTGACTTCCTCCTTTGAATATAGGTGAAGAAACTGAAGCCTCTAACAGAGACAATTCAAGTAAAAAAGACATAGATTGTAATACTACTAGTAATTCAGAATTCAAACCCACGTTCTCTGACTCCAAACTCATTTCTTTTCCCAATGTAACTCTTTTTTCAATGCCTCTTCATCCTAGTATCTAGGTATCTAAACTTCTAGGTTAAATAGACCCAGATGTAAAGGTTTAGGGGCAAAAATCCAAGTAGGTCATCAGAGCCAACATGTGAAAAAGTACAGGAGAGATAATGCTCAACGGCATGCCAACTGCCAACAGAGCCCAAGGCAAAACCATAAATGATTCAGCAAAGGTTGTCATTGGTATTTTCCTACTTTTAACCTTTTATCCACTTTTTTTTTACTCTGGCCCCTGGGAACATCCAGAACCTTCATGCTTTCTTTTGGCTATGCTAACTCTCCCATCCCACACCGTCCTACACTCTCAGGAAATTCCCCATACTCCAGAAATAATTCCCTCCCACTGTCCCAGTCAAAACCCATATTTTAAAGAGACATATATCAAATCTCTCCTCCATAAACATATCACAATTTTCACCTTTAGGGCCATTTTTAATAAACATCACAGATTACTTTATTAGATGCATCTTAGAAACCTAAAAAGTGAACTCAAAACTAAATAACTTCTCTAATATCATAGATTCAGAATATACTAGAAAGAGAACTGCACTGGGATTTAGTAACTGCAAATAATAGACTTTTTTTACTAATTAGCTATGTAATTTATATTTCAATGTCATCTATAAAATGGAGATGATAAAACCTTTCCTATCTACATCACAGTGTTATTGTGAGACTATAGATCTTTAAATGCTTGCAAAATGTGAAGCACTGTAAGTGATTGTTACTATATTTCATTCGTTATTCTTGTTTATTGACAGAACCTGTGATCATCAATGTATGAAAATTTGATTGCTCTACTTGATTTATTTGTTACAAAATCTTAGAAATTTTGCTAAAAATAATATTTTACTAGTCTCACTGAAACATACATACATACATACAATGTGGGGAGGAAATTTTAACTATACTTTCATTTCTGTATTAAATTCTAGAAATGGCTAATGTGAAAGATTGTGAAATGGACTTTCAAAAGGGAAGAAAAGGAAAGTAGAATTTTTTAAAGAATAAAAGATTAATATACCTCAATAAAATATTTTATAAGCTTTAAAAGAAAAGCAGTATAATTCAAAAATTGGTTGAAAAATTTTTTTTCACTAACAGTCTTGAGGTAGTTAAAGGAAACAAATAATTTCCATTGTCAAAGAAGTACAAAGCAATCAGTTTTTCTACTAAATGTATGATATCTGATAAGCATTTCTTTACTTATCAGGGAGAGTGAAAAACTTCAAATAATTTACATTTGCTAAGATTAGAAAATCATCAATATTTTTAAAAAAAACTATTGACCACAGGACCAATCCTTAAATGGAATAATCATATAATTATTTTAATCAAACTCAATAATCAAGTTAAGAAATGATAACTTAAGAAAAAATCCATAATCTCTCAATTTTTCCCATTCATGTTCTGATCTCTCTATTGACATGTTCTTAAAAAAAACTGGGCATTATCATTCAGTTATAACTGCTAGTGAAATACAATATTTATTGTTCATTCATTCTCTGAAAATTTGTCTTAATCTGCTTTTTCCTATGGAATAAGATATGGAGTCTCAAATTATCATATTTCAAAAAAGATCTAGGGGGCAGCTGAGTAGCTCAGTGGAGTGAGAGTCAGGCCTAGAGACAGGAGGTCCTAGGTTCAAACCCGGCCTCAGCCACTTCCCAGCTGTGTGACCCTGGGCAAGTCACTTGACCCCCATTGCCCACCCATACCAATCTTCCACCTATGAGACAATACACCGAAGTACAAGGGTTAAAAAAAAAAATTGATCTTTGTCAGCAGAGTAAGTTGTCAGCAGAGTAAGAAGTTAGCTGTCCCTTAGCTTGGGAATGAACGGCTCCTTTTCTTTCAAACTTTTGAATCCTGTACAATTTTATGAATCTATTTGCATTATCATTATCCTACAAAACCTGTTACAGGAGCTATCTCCAACCACCTGTGTTAAAGGAATTAAGATGAGCACATCTTTAAAAATATGAGGAAAATATCTTATTAGCTATCTTTTCCTATTCAGGTGATGTTATCAATAGTCCATCTCCCTATGTGAGTATATGTCTGTAGAATCTGACTGGTATTTAGCCTCCCAATTAACGTGAACACTATATTTTTCTTCTGGAACTTGGTTGTGGATGTATGTGCCTTTTAACTAATTTATCAATTAGTAAATATCCACTAGTGTCTACTATGTTCAACAATTTCTTTAGCAATTAGGGATTTTTATTTTCATGGGGAATTTCTCTAAAACCATATATTTAAAGCAAGAAGATGGCTCAATGAACATCCAGTTTAAGCCCTTTCTTTTACAGATGAAGATAACAAATCCCAAGGAACTAGATGACTTAAGGACACACTACTAACTAACATCAGAGGAAGGATTTGATCCAAGGTACACTGAATCCAGAGCCAATACTCTCTTGTTTGTATACCACTATCTCTTTAATTCTGTTCTCCATGTTGATATTGCCTCTATGAATGCAAATCAGTCACTCTACTATAATTTGTAGTCAAAGAGTTGTCTTGGGCACTGAGAAGTTAAATGACTTGCCCATTATCCCAGAACTATTATACAACAGAGATGGGGACCCAGGTCTTCCTGACTTCAAGGAAAGCCCTTTGTCTATTATATTTTACTGCTTCCAACCTTAGTAATGAAGAGATAAAAAGAAGTATAAAAGAAAAGAAGATATTCACAATAAATTAAGAGAGATAAGACTTCAAAAAATAAGATATCATATAATAATGTTTCAAATATATTTTACAAGAAATATATTAAACTGTTAGAAAAGAGAAAGCAGTTAAAATAACAAGAGAATAGTCTGCATGATTTTTAGATAACATATAATGTGTCTTAGAGTTATGAAGGATTAAAGTCTTTAAGACTCAGTTTCCTCATCTATAAGTATACTTATAGATACCTCATGAATATTATGTCTATCTCAGAACATTACTACAAAGCCCAATTGTTATAATGTATATGAAATTCTCTATAAACCTTGAAGCACTTAATATTCATGCTTGTTTTATAAAAGTTTCATGGAATAGAAATAATTTAAGTTTGTCACCCAAAGCCCCAGGGTCCAAGAATATTATTTATTCCAGTGAAGCTACCACATGGTTCAAACCCTTCAGAGTCATTCCTTAGGGCCTTCTAGGGGAAATTATTTTAATTGAATCAAGGTCTATGGTCCCAATTTCAACTACTATGGGACCATATATTTGGTACTGAAAGGGGAATGGTATAGATAGTGGGTACTATTTAGGAGAGAACTCACATCAAGAAAATCATGGATTAAAGTACTGAAGGTCTCATAGTACTTAAAACAATGTGGTATAATGAATACACAGCTTCAGAGTCAGGAACACTTGCTTCTGACACATAATGATTGTAAGAAAAACCTGTGAAAATTACTGAAAATCTCGGTTCCCCAGGCAACTCTCAAAAATTTTAATTTATACACCAGTTGATGATTCATTTGGTATAAAAGAATTTTCCTCTTCTATACCACTGAAATTTTAAAAAGCTTGTTCACGTCTGCCAAACAAAGAATTACCTGAGAGGATGAATGCTTTAAATAGCCCTTCCATCAAGTGTTATTTCAATGAACTACTCCAGGCCTTACAAAATCTTGCCCGAAGGAATGCCTTTTTACTGAGTCTTGCCATTGGCTTCCCATCATTCCTAACTATTTTCATAAGCATAAGCAACCTCTTTATTTACTAATTCCTTGTACAGAGGCTACTAATCCCCCGATTAACATTTTCAGTGCTCCTCTTTAATGTCTAATAAGGCAAGAACTCCCATTCTTGGCTTTCAAAAGCCCTGAACAACTTCCCTCTAACTTATCTTTGCCTTGTTATTTTCCATTACTTCTCTTTACATACTTATATTCAAGTCAGTTTTAATTCTTCATCATCCTTTCTTCTCAACCAGTTCTCAATAATATTTATAATTTCACTATCCCTATTCTGTAGGTCATAACAGCAGAATTCCATATAATTTAATCTTTTCCTATTAGAAATGTTCCCTTAAATCAAAACTTGACTTAGTTGTAATCTAATCCATTCATTGTTCTCTGATTTTTCATGGTGAAAATATACTCTCTTCATATTTTTAGTTATTTGGGGGAGTCTCTATTTTTCATTTATCTTATATTCTTGTTTTTTTTTTTATTCAGTATCAGCAATTAAACTGTAATTTCCTGGAGGACAAGAACTGTGCTTTATTTCATCTTTACACTTCTATTAACTAAGAGACTATCTTATAAATAATAGATGCTAAATAAATGTTCTCCTAATTAAACCAATTTGAATTACAGAATAATAAAATGTTGAAGATGAAAAGGAGAGATGTCATCTAATCCAGCTCTCTGCTTGTAGATGAGAAAACAATATCAGAGAAAAGTGAGATGACTTATTCAAAGTCATGCAGTCAAGCATTGAAATAGGGTCTTCTCGTTCAAGTGGATAATCACACTTGATACTTTTTATCAATTCATGTATAAAATTATAAAATGTAATTTCTTCCCATAAAAATTTAGAGATTGCTCCAGAGAATATTAAGGTGCGGTACTAGATATGTGATTTTTTTTAGGGAACTGTTGTTATTCGTCCTTTGTTTTCAGAGATCAATGTCATCATACTGATTGATATCTTGACTTAGATTTAAGTGAGATAACGCATAAAGCTGTAAGCCTCAATCTCTCTTCCAGAGTTACTGAAATCCAGTGGCAAGATTGTGGAAATAAGAATGACTGACATTGGCCCATGATGCAGTGGATGATGACATCTTTGATGTCTAAGAAGCTCTAAGTACTCCACAATGTCTGCTTCATGGCCATTGCAACAAATGGTTCTTAATGTACCCATTTCCCTAGCAGAAGTCTTCACATTCTTGGAGTAGACATGCCTCTAACTGACCAGGCTTATGGCTTGTCAGTTAGCCTTAACTTGGTTAGCTCTTCTGTCAAGTAGATTCTTGATTTTACTGGAGCATGACCACTTTTTGGAGCCACAGAATGAAAGGTTATCACCCAAAGTATATAAGCAGCTCTGAAAAGAGCTTGACAAGCCTTCATACTAGGGCTGTTAGTCCTCCCTGAACACCCATAAACCTCATATAGGGAACTCTCAGATAAAGATCCTCTATCAATGCAAATAATTTCATAGGTAAATAATAAATTCTCTATGTTTTTTTTCTTTCTTCTGGAACAGGTGGAAGTAAGGAGAGGCTCATAAGAACCTTTTTTTTTTCATTTCCATAGAATCAAAAGGAAATTCTACTGATGCAGATAGGCATCTGCTCTTCAATCCTTAGTGAAATCTAATTCAATTGCTTGATTCAAAGTGACTTGCTCAAGATCACTTAGCTAATATTGGTCAATGACCTGACTTGAATCCTAGTTTTTATACTGTAGAGTCTTACCAGCAAATCTATTAAATATGCCTCATGATCACATGTAAAATTATCTACAGGAATATGAAGAACACTCTGTTAATTGCTAAAAGAGTTGGATAATTGATTCTATTGATATTCAGAGAAGAGACAATTATTTCTGTGTTCTGAATAAAATTCATTATTGGCATATTATGTGAAGATACAGCACAGATATAGAAGAAGCAACTGTACATTGAGGTAGTCTGCCAACACCTTAGATAGTTAGCAAAGCAATTCACTAGGATATAATAGGAAAACAGGGGATTGAGTGACATGAGAAAATTTTTTATGTTCAATGATCCCTAGATGAATGCTCCCTAAATAAAAAATTAATCTTTTAAAATCATATATTAAAATGAAATAAGCCAAATAATTAACTAATTAAATTTAAGAAATTAAACGAATAGAAATAAAGTATTCTTATAGAGATCCTATATCAAGATGTCTTTATGATTTAATGGATAGGGAACTGAACTTCAGAGACAGGCAGATTTAAGTTTAGATCCTGTCTCAGAAATCTAATGAGCCACCCTACACCAAGATAAATTCAGAATGGGTGTATGACTTGAATATAAAGAAAGAAACGATAAGTAAAGAGTATACTTGTCAGATCTATGGGAAAGGAAATATTTTAAAAACAAGCAAGAGTTAGAAAAAATTACAAAATGTAAAATAAATAATTTTGATTACATTAAATTAAACAGGTTTTATACAAACAAAAACAACGCAACCAAAATCAAAAGGGAAACAACAAACTAGGAAAAAAATCTTTATAACAAAAAACTCAAACAAAGGTCTAATTACTCAAATATACAAGGAGCTAAATCAATTGTACAAAAAATCAAGCCATTCCCCAATCAATAAATGGCCTAGGGACATGAATAGGCAATTTTCAGATAAAGAAATCAAAACTATCAATAAGCACATGAGAAAGTGTTCTAAATCTCTAATAATTAGAGAAATGCAAATCAAAACAACTCTGAGGTATCACCTCACACCTAGCAGATTAGCTAAAATGAAAGAAGGGGAGAGTAATGAATGTTGGAGGGGATGTGGCAAAATTGGGAACATTAATGCATTGCTGGTGGAGTTGTGAATTGATCCAACCATTCAGGATGACAATTTGGAACTATGCCCAAAAGACTGCCTGCCCTTTGATTCACTGCTGGGTTTGTACCCCAAAGAGATCATAGATAAAAAGAAATGTTCAAAAATATTTATAGCCGCGCTCTTTGTGATGGCAAAAAACTGGAAAATGAGGGTCTGCCCTTCAATTGGGGAATGGCTGAACAAATTGTGGTATATGCAGGTGATGGAATACTATTGTGCTCAAAGGAATAATAAACAGGAGGAATTCCATGTGAACTGGAAAGACCTCCAGGAATTGATACAGAGTGAAAGGAGCAGAACCAGGAGAACATTGTACACAGAGACAGATACACTGTGGTACAATCGAACATAATGGACTTTTATACTGGCAGCAATACAATGACCCAGGACAATTCTGAAGGATTTATGGAAAAGATACTACCCACATTCAGAGGAAGAACTACAAGAGTTGAAACACAGAAGAAAAACAACTGCTTGAACATGTGGGTTGATGTGGACATGATTTGGGAAGCAAACCCCAAAGGCACTCTAGTACAACTATGAATAATATGGAAATAGGTCTTGATCAATGACACATGACGAAACCAGTGGAAATGTGCGTCAGCTACAGGGGTACGGGGTTTGGGGGGAAAGAGAGTAAGAACATGAATCATGTAACCATGGAAAATTTTTCTCTAAGAAATTACAATTAGATTTGAATCCAAAAAATTAGAAAATTAAAAAAACTTTAAAAAGAAATCTGCTGAATACTCAACTACTTAGACTTAGTTTCATCATCTGCAATATGAGAATAATGATAGCACCTACCTCATAATATCGTTATATGGATCAAATGAGATCACTTAGAGTACTTTGGAAAACTTAAGGTACAACATAAATTCCAATTATTGATGCTGTTACTGCTACTGCTGTTGTTTTTGTTATTTGGCACTGAATCATGCAAGATTGCTATTCTAAAAAACAAAACTAATGGTTAGGGTAACCTAAGGGGCGTGGTGAAATGAACTCTGGCTATAAATTCAATGTATCACTTCATCTGGGAAATAGATAATCTGAAAATTAAGTTATCTGGACATTTAGCTAGAAAGAAAGACAGATGTATCCAAGCATTTCAATAGTAGCACAATATTGTTAAAATGAAAATAATTTAGGGGAAAATTTCCAATGGACCAAAGAGATATTTTATGAATTTATGGGAAGAAATGAGAAAAGCATTGCATAGGATTAGAAAATGGAAATATTTTCAATTCAAGTAACAGAATTAGCACCAATCTCAATAAAATGACAAAACCATTAAAGTACTGAACTTAGGAAATGTTCCTAGACCTGACTATAGGGGAAAAAAATCAGTGTTATAGGCTACAAAAATTCAACTGAACACAGGAACAGAATTTCATGCTATCAGCAAGGGCAAGATTATTGAATTATGGAGAAATGGTGCTTTTAAAAATGTTACAATACTAATTATTGTTAATATAGTCCAAGTCTTACTTTCCATAGCAATACCTCATAATAAAGTCTATAAGAGAAAGTTTATACATGAGCTGGAATTTTCCTTAGTGAAAAACTATAGAAAGCAATGCATATACTTTTGTGGATGATTTTTAAAACAAAAAACATTTTGAATATCAAAGAGCTGAGAAATTGTTAGCATGGCAACTTGGAAAACTCAGTGTAGTTATGAAAGAAAAGGAAGCAGATGAAAAATATTGAGAATCATTGTACCATTCCTCTGGCATGGGGAGTAAGCACTGAAATGACTACATTTAAGTAGAATGGAGGGGTGGTTACTGTTGCTACTACATTGCTTTGTCAAGGAACTGCTGAATATTTCCTAACAATTTCCATTTACATAGAGCTTAAAAGTTGGCAAAGCCCTTTACATATGTTTTTCATTTAAGCTTCATAATAGCCCAATGAAGTACATAATAGAAGTATTATTACATCTATTTTTCAGAGAAGGAAACTGAAGTTTAGAGACTAAGCGACTTGCCTATTAGTTCATGGCTAATATATATCCTAGCAGGGATAAGTAGAATGAAAGGAAGACCTACCACACTAGGTAAATTCTCAAGTATTTCTGGAAGAAAATGAACAAAGCAAAGCCAGATTTTGGCAGAGAAGAAACAGAGCCCCTCCTGAGCTCTCCCAAATTATCCTCTAAACAACTTTTATATAACAACTCAAAGTGAATTCTGAAGTGGCAGAATCCCTAAAAAAAGGCAGGCTAAAAATTTTTCAGCCCAAGAAAACTTAAAGGTTGGCACAAAAGGCCTATCACAAGATGAGAATGGATCACAGATCTGTGCCCCAAAGTAGATCCCACTTCACTACAAGCCTGCATAGGTATTGGAGACAGCACCCATTATTCACCAAAATCTCAGCCTAAAAATCTTAATAGGGTTGTAACGTTGGTCAAAAGGACATTACAGAGGTCCTTTTCCTGGCTTTGGGTGTGGAACTCTGTTGCATTGGCCACAGGCAAATTAAATTGCATTGATGGGTGATAGTTTCAGGAGGAAGAGAAGGAATACTAGCAAACCAATGTTTGTGGCTACAAAAGAGACAGGAACCCTGGTCAACTGTAAGGACAGAAAATAATGCTTATGGTCCCCCACAGATAAGAGCACAGGTCAGGAGAGGATTAAACATATATCTCCTTAGATAATACCATCTTGGAAGAACTGAAAAGTTTTAGATTCCCCAGAGCTAGTTTTGAAAGCAGCTGCACAAAAAATGTAAAGTCTAGGAAAATGGCTCCTTCGTGCCAGAAAGAAAGCCCAACTTTAAAAAAAAAATTTTAAGCTATAAGTCAAGAAAAAGGCTGAAAACATAAGCAATTTTTAAAAGTTATTATGAAAGTTAAAAAAAAATAGAAATTAAATAACCTTATCTTAAAGAATGAATAGGTGAAAGACCAAATCATAGAAACAATCAACAATTTAATTTAAAAAATGGCAACGAGGAGACAAAATATCAAAATTTATGATATGCAGTCAATGTTATTCTTAGGAGAAAATATATCTCTAAATACTTACATCAATAAAATAGAGAAAGAACATATCAATGAATCGGGTATATAACTAAAAACTGGTAAAAATAAATTTAAAGTCCCTTGTTAAGCACCAAATTTGAAATCTTGAAAATCAAGAAAGCCATTAATAAAATTGAAAATAAGAAAACCATTGAAAGCATAAATAAGATAAGGAGCTGGCCCCATCAAAAAAGAAATAAATTAGACGAACTATTGATTTAAAAAAGAAAGATGAAAGCCAAATTACCAGTATCAAAAATTAAAAAGGAAAATTCTAAACCAATGAGGAAATTAAAGCAATTGTAAGTTATTTTATTTAATTCTATGCCAATAAATCTGACAATCAAAATGAAAGAGATGAATACTTACAAAAATATAAAGTACAGAGATTAATAAAAAAGGAAATACAATACTTAAGCAAACTCATCATAGAAAAAAATTGAACAATCAAATAATTCCTTAAGAAAAAAAGCCCCATGGACAGATGGATTCACAAATTAATTCTACCAAACATTCAATGAACAACTAACTCCAATACTACACAAACTAAAATAGGAGAATAAATCCTTCTAAGCTTTTTTTATGATGCAAATAAGGTACTGACACTTAAAAAAGAAAAGGATAAAAGAGAGAAAGAAAACTATAGACCAATCTTCCTAATGAAGTAAAAAATTAGCAAGGAGATTACAGCATAATATCCCAATGGTCATATTATGATCAGGCATCCTTTATACTAGGAATATAGGAATACTTTAATATTTGGAAATACATAAGTATAAATGATCATATTGATAACAAAACCAGAAGAAACCATATTACTTCAACAGATGCAGAAAATTTTTGACAAAATAGAGCATTCATTATAAAAATATTTAGCATCTACCTAAGATCATTAGCAAGCATCATCTTTAATGAGGATAAATTAAAACCCTTCCTAATAAGATGAGGAGTGAATCAAGGATGCCCATTATTAATACTACTATTCAATAATAAACTAGAAATTATAGGGATAGCATTAAGGGAAAAAAAGAAATTGAAGGAATTAAAATAGGAAATGAGGAAGTCTTTGCAATTGGTATATCTAGAAAATCCTAGAGAATCAACCAAAAAACTAATAGAAATAAATAACAAATTAAGCAAAGCTAAAGGATACAAAATAAATTCACATAAATCATTATGTAATGTATAATATGTATACATACATTTATATATCAATCTATAGAGTCCAAAAGCAAGAGATAGAAAAGGAAATTCCACTTAATATAACTCTAGGCAATATAAAATACCTAGGATACACTGATCAAAACAAATCCTGTAACTATATGAAGACAATTATAAAACTTCATGCAAATAAAATCAGACCTAAGAATATAAACATTAATTGCTCATGGTTTGGTCAAGCCAATATAATAAAAATGACAAACCTATCTAAATTAATTTACCTATTCAGTGCCATACCTATCAAATTACCCAAATATTATTTCATAGAGTTAAAAAATAACAAAATTCATCTAGAAAAACAAGAGGTCAAGAATATTAAGGGAATCAAGGAAAAAAATATGAAGGAAGGAGATCTAGCCATACCAGACTTCATACTATATCATAAAGTGGTAATCATTAAAATAATCTAGCACTGGCTAAGAGGTAATCAACACACATTAGATAATGTCCACAGCAAAGACCTCTAGGAATTGATGTAGAGTGAAAGGTGCAGAACCAGGAGAACATTGTACACAGACTGTGGCAAAATTAAATGTAATAGACTTTTCTACTAGCAGCAATGCAATGACCCAGAACAATCCAGAGGAATTTATGAGAAAAATGCTATCCACATCTAGAGAAAGAACTGTGTGAGTAGAAACAGAGAAGAAAAACATGTGCTTGGTCATGTGGTTCGATGGGGATATGATTAGGGTTTTGATGTTAAAAGATCACTATTACAAATATGAATAACATAGAATTAGGTTCTGGACAATGATAGATACATGTATAACCCAGTGGAACTGCTTATAAGCTCTGGGAGAAGGGAGGGAAGAGGGATGGAAAAAGTAATGAATTATATAACCATGGAAAAATATTCTTAACTAATTAATTAAAACACAAGTTGTAGAATTATGAGACTTGACTCAAACCCTTCCCCTTAAAGTTACTCTATTACCACAGGAAAGTCATTTAACTTATATGAATTAAATTTCTTCATCTAAAAAATAAATATAATTATTGCTGAGGCACCTACTTTGCAGGGTAATATGAGATACAAATGAGATGATATTATATAAAGCATTACGTAAAAACCAATTAGTATTATTTTCATCTTCCCTTGTTACCAACATCAATCTCAATTCTCTTTTAGTTGAAAAGTTCACTTAAGTTTTCTCTGAAAAGAAAACCAGTGTAGGAATTTGTTTTGTTCAATTGTGCATCTTTATTACAAGGGTTTTATTTTATGTTATTTTTCAGTGAGGGAGTAGAGAATGTTGAGAAAAAACAATTTATTGCTTGAAAATGCCTTCCTTTTAAAATCAAGGATAACCATTGAAAAGTTTCTGGAATCACCTACTTCATACTCCAAAACGGTCTGCTTCATCAGCTAGCCTCACTTTTTCATTTATTTAATTATATTTTTTTGGCTTTATAGAATAAAGCAATGAATATCTTCTTGATTCTAAGATTTTTAATGACATTTTGCATTATTTAGTGTTGGTGTATGACTTATTGTTCCCTTCATTATTATTATTATTGTATAATGTGTTATATTACATGTTATATAATATAAAATATTCCCTTTCTTTCTTCTTGAGTAGCTTTTTTTCCCAAAAGATTTCTTCTTATATTGCTTATAAACAAGCCCAGATCTCCTCACTTTTAAAAAGCCTTCACTTAACCAGGCTGTTCCCTCATTCATTCATTTAGTAAACATTTAAGAGGCTACCCATGTACTAACCATTGTATACAACAATAAAAAAAATGCTAACAAAAATGATCTCTATCCCAAGAATCTGCAAAGCAATCAGGCACTACTTGTCTTTCTTTTGCCTTTTCTTTTAAGAAATAGATGCATCTCACTTCCCATTCATTTCTCTACTCTTTGTAATTTGAATTTTTCTCTCATTATTCTATTTACAATCACTCTCTTAAAGCTTAAGAGGCCATTTAATTGTAATTAAAATTGTCCTTTCAATACCTCTTTCAGAGTTCAGGAACTTTTGACACTGACATACTGTTCTGTATGTTCTCTTCCCTTTGCATATGTGGCATTGCTCTCTTAATGCTTCTAATAGGACAATGGCTATTAGTCAATGCTCTTTGCACTATCCTCATTCATTTCAGCCTAAATCTGAGCATAGGTATCCCTCAAGACTTTCCTGATTTCTATTTTTCCTCTCTTGGTGATAAAATGGATGTTCTCTTTCTCAATAAATCTTTCATTGCTTCCAGTTGCATTTAGGATAAAATACACACTTCTTAGTCTGTCTCTTAAGGTAATCTATATAAACTCATTCAATTTCCCTTATTTAACATCACTTACTTTCATGCACCATAAATTCTAACCAAACTAAACTGCTTGAGTTTCCCAGATTCAACATTCCCAAACACAAAGAAACTATCTTTCACCTAACTCCACTCCCAACCTTGTCCATAATTCCCCATCAAGATTAAGAGCACCATCATGCTCCCAGGTTCAAAACCAAACAAACCAAAGGGTCATCTTTAACTTTATACTCTCAGGGGCTTCTGGGTTACAATGAAAAGGTAGACTAGAAACTGATTACTATAGCTGGTCCAAATGATCTATCAATCCTCTTCCAAACAGAAATTATGTGCCAAAGATAAAGAAATGTCAGCTGTCCCCATAGCCAAAGACATCTAATATTTGAAAGAAGAGAAAAAAATAATCTTTCCAAATCCAAACTGATCATTGATCCTGAGCTCCTGTCCCTCTCCCCACCTCCCACACTATTAGCAATGAGGCTATAATAGCAAATCTAAAGACACAATACTGGCTTACATCAACTTAACCCCAGACCCCACTATGTCCTTTCTCTTTCCAATACTATCAAGACACCAGCTGCAGGCTGTAGAAGTTTGCTTCAGCCTTAACAGTCAGCTTGGCCACAGTCCTACAGGATCAAAAGGCTGCCAGGGGCTGAAAGCCAGAAGTACTAGTGCCAAAGAAAGAAGCTCTGAACTGCTGGTGCTGGGCCAGAGAATTAAGGAACAGAGAGAGTAGGACAGGTCACTAAGACAGGATACTATGCCTGAGGTACTAAGTTGTATGTCACCAAAACTTTTCCATCAATAGAAAAGACATAACATCAAGCTGGGGCTAGTTATGACCTTCCAGAAGTCACCTCAGAGATGTAGGCTGGTGAGACATGAATTACCCATTATGGGAGGAGGCTGAGGTCATTTTGAGAAGCAATCCACTAGAAAACTATAATCAGAGGGGAGGGTGTCAGGAAGTGAGTGATAAGGAAAATGGGGAGGCTTGAAAGTACCAAAGATTCTGAACATAAAGAGTTGAATTGAGACAAAGAATGGTAGTAACTGTAACCAAGAATAGGAGCAAAGCAGGAAACTGGGGGGAAATGTTTTTACAAGTTTCTCTAATAAAAGTTTCATTTCTCAAATAGAGAAGTGAGTCAAATTTATGAGAATCTGTCAATTTTCAATTCATAAATGGCCAAAGGATATAAAGTTTTCAGAAGAAATCAAAGCTATCTCTATCCATATAAAAATGTTTTAAAACAGTATTGATTAGAGAAATGCAAGCGAAAACATATTATGTACCACTTTACACCTATCAGAATGGCTCATAATTTAGAAAAGGAAAATGACAGATGTTGGAGAAGATATAGAAAAACTGAAATAGTAATTCACTGTTGGTAGAGATATGAACTGATCCAAGAATTCTGAAGAGCAATTTGGGACAATGCCCAAAGGGCTATAAAATCATGGGTACTCTTTAACCCAGAAATATCATGATTAGGCCTGTAACCCCAAAGAGATCAAAGGAAAGGGGCCTATGTGTACAAAAATATTTAGAGCACTTATTTTTGTAGTGTCAAAGAATGGAAATTGAGAGGATACCTATAAACTGGGAAATAGCTGAAAAAAGTTTATATATATTATTATACCATTACAATTATATATATATGTATATATATACACCATATATATATATGTATATATATATACACCATTATATATATTGAACCATTACAATTGTTGTGATGGTATAATATTGTGTGGTAAGAAATGACAAGTAGAATGCTTTCAGAAAAACCTAGGAAAACTTACATGAAATGATGCAGAGGAAAAAGAGCACAACCAGGAGAATGGTTACACAGTAACAGCAATATTATAGAATAAGTATCTTTGAATGACCTGGGTATTTTAAGCAATACAATGATTCAAGCCATTCCGGAAGGACTTATAATGCAAAAAAAACGATATACCTCCAGAGAAAGAACTGATGGAGTCTGAATGCAAACTGAAGCACATGTTTTTTACTTTCTTTATTATTCTTGTTTTGTTCTGATCTGCTTTTTCTCTTGTAAATATAGAGATTTTTCAGGGAAGACAAGTACCTCTGGTGTCTATTTTCCTTCTCTGTTGTCCACCTGCCACCCCGCTCTCACCTGTGGCTCCAAGAAGCCACAGAACGTGAAGGAGTCACATCCCGTAAAACTGGCTTTTAAGGCTGGGTTAATCAGGGTGACTGACAGACCTCAAACCCAGTCATGAGTTGGCGAGGTGTCTACCCCACGCGTGTGAAGACTCTTCTCCTGGTGAAAGGGCAAGATGAGAACAATTTATCCCAGTGGCCATGAAGGGTACAAAAGCGAGTACCATGGAGCGCATCTGGAGCAGTGATGGTGCTCCCTGTGAGCATGCAGCTGCGCCCACCCGCCTCCGAGTCCGTTACTAGAGAGGCAGAAGGACTCAGGCAAAGCTGCTCCCTTCCCCCTCTCCAATGCACTTCTCCATCCCTCTGCCTAGCAGCCCAATGGGAACACATAAACCATCAATATGAACAGATTAGGAAGCTGAATATTTAAGAAACCCTATCTTAGATAAAGAAATTGAATAAGTCTTCAATGACCTCCTTATGAAAAAATTAACATGATCAGATGAATTCAAAAGTTAATTCTACCAAACATTTAAAGAACAATTTATCCCAATACTTCATTAACTATTTGGGAGAAAAGCAAAGAAGGATTCTTATCAAATTCCTTTTACTACAGAAATATGTTGCTGATAACTATCCCAGAAAGAACAAACAGGGAGAAAGAAAACTATAGTCCGATTTCTCTAATGAATATTGATGTAAAATTTTAGATAAAATAGTATCAAGGAAATTAAAGAAATGTGTCACAAAGTTTATAAGCTATAACCAAAAGGGATTTATACCAGGACTAAAAGGCTGGTTCAATATTAGGAAAACAATTATGAAATTTAGTCAAGTTACAGGATGTAAAATAAAGCCACACAAATCATTAGCATTTCTATATATTTATTACCAATAAAAACCAGTAAGGTGAGGTAGAAAAAGAAATGTATTTTAAAATAGCTGAAGATAATATAAAATATTTGGTAATCTACCTCCTAAAACAAATGTAGAAATTATATGTACGTAATTACAGAACACTTTTCACACCTAAGGAAAGCTAAGGAATTGGATAAATATAGATTTCTCTAAGCTTAGTTGAACCAATATAATGAAAATATAATAAAAATGACAATTCTATATAAATTAATATACTTCAATGTCAAATCAATAAAATTACCAAAAATATTTTATAGAGCAAGAAAAATTTAACAAAATTTACCTGGAAGAAAAAAGTGGTCAAGAATGTAAAGGAAATCAATGAAAAATAAAGTTAAGGAAAAACTCATTTATACCTATGCTTTCAAAGATTTTTTAATAGTAATGAGTTATATTTTGTCAAAGGCTTTTTCTTTGTATCTATTGAGGTAAATCATATGATTTTACTTTTGTTATTGATATTATTAATTATGCTAATAGTTTTATTTAGAGTGAACCATTCCTTCATGCCTTATCTAAATCCCATTCATCACATATTATTGTAGTATGTTAGCCAGTATTTAAGTTTTTTCACTGATATTCATTAATGAAATTGGTTTATAATTTTCTTTCTGCATTTTTGATATTCCTTATTTAGGTATCAGCATTATATTTGTTTCATAAAAGAAGTTTCATAAAATTAGTTGATCCTTAAATGTTTGATAGAATTCTCTTTAATCCTTCTGATAAATCCTTCTGGTCTTGAACTTTTTTTTGAGAATTCACTTGTGAATCATTAAATTTATTTTTCTAAAATTGAGTTATTTGGATATTCTATTTCCTTCTCTTTTTGTCTAAGCAGTAAGTATTCTTCTATTTAACTTAATATGTTAAGCTTCTTGAAATAGAATTGGGCAAAACAACTCCTAATAACTGCTTTGATTTGCTCTTTTTTAATAGTATATTTACTTTTTCTATTTTTGCTGATGATGATTCAGTTTTCTCTCTTTTAAAAAAAATCATACTAGCAAATGGTTTATCTATTTTGTTACCTCTTCATGAAATCAAATTCTATTTTGTTTATTAATTCAATGATTTTCTTACATTCAATTTTATTAATCTCTTTTTTACTTTTGATGATTACTAATATTGGTGTTTAACAAGGTATCAAAAATTGCCTTAAGACCAAAATGAAGGGGGGGAAACACAGAAGAGAACTGCCCAGAATTTCTAAACACAGAAAAAGAAATTCCCATGGAAAGAATTCACAGACTGCTTGCAGAAAAAATAAAAAGTTTGTAAACTATAAGACACATAGTACACTGTAGTTAAATTTAACAATTCAATTCAAAACCAACAAATCATGTGAGCCACCTGGAGAAAGACATTCAAATAAATCAGGGAACATTAGAATAACATAACATAACATAACATAACAACATAACATAACATAACATAACATGTCTATTCCATAACCAATAGAAAAAGGAAGAGTGATCTGAAGAGCAATAAATAATAAATTTAATTTAAAATAAATTAAAAAGAATAAATAAATGAAAGAAAGAAAAAACATATTAATGAATTGGGCATGCAACTAAGAAGACTAGAAAAAAAAACAACTCAAAAATCCACGATGAAAAAGTAAATTGGAAATCCTAAAAATCAAAGGAAAGTTTGTTTAAATGGAAAGAAACCCACTGAATTGATAAATAAAAGAAGGGAGTGGTTTTATAAAAGAAGCAATAAAGGAGATAAAGAAGAAAACCAAATAACCATTATCAAAAATGAAAATGATGAATTTGAAATTAATGCAATTACTAGGAGTTCTTTTGCCAATTATATGTTGGATCCCATAAATTTAGGATGCTGTCTCAGTATTATCATTCTCTTTAATGAAATTATTGACTGTTTATATAATTTATTTTTTGATTCATTCCTTCTTTAGGAATTGATTTTTAATTTCCAATAAGTGTTAAGTTTATATTTATTTCTATGGCCCTTTATTGAGTTAAATTTTTATTGCATTATGATCTGAAAATGATTCATTTAACATTTCTGGTTTTCATTGAATTTAGTTGTAAGGCTTTTATTCCCTTCCTCTTCCTTCTCAATCTTTTCCCTCTCCTCCTTACCCACTCTCTTGTAGTTTGTTCTTTTCATGAGACCACA
Source organism: Gracilinanus agilis (assembly GCF_016433145.1). Taxonomy (NCBI): domain Eukaryota; kingdom Metazoa; phylum Chordata; class Mammalia; order Didelphimorphia; family Didelphidae; genus Gracilinanus; species Gracilinanus agilis. The sequence continues at coordinate 20,547,981 of NC_058135.1, read as the reverse complement.
GAGCTTAACTTCCTTTCCTTACTAGTTTTTTACTTGACTGGTGCAAATTTCTCTCTTTTCTCTATCCACCTACTCTCCTGCCATACACACACTTTATTCATCATCTAATGTTATTATATGTTGTTATATGGGTGGAATTATTCACCTGTAGGCAGGTTGTTGCAGTGTTCTGTCCATAACACCCATTCTGTGCCTCTCCACTGTTACCTCTATCAAATTTCTGCCTTCATCTCTGCCGCTGTTAGTATATTTTAAAAAAATCTTTCTGGCATTTCTGTTTTCAAGCTGTTGCAGTAATGCCCTTTACCTTCTGTATATTACTTTTTTAATCTCTACTGGTTGGGTTAAGTGAGATGCAAATAATCTCTTTAGGTCTGATTTTCTTTCTAAATGCATTTTAAACTCTCATTTGTGTTGCTAAGCTCAGATGGACCGAATAGTTCACCTTCAGTTTATCAATCTATCCATATTTATATGTGTAGTATGTATTGTATGCATGAATTTACATATATATTTGAGTATAAACAATTCATGGAATTCAAGTTAAAAACCTCTGAAACTAGTTGATAGTGTTTTCTCCTATTCAAATAACCCTCAAGTTCTCTGATGTCCCCTTTGGATTTTCACCACTTTGGATTATACTTTTTTCTGTGTATATCCTTCATCTTGCTGCAATTTACCAAGGAGGATGTCATATTGTTGAAGGGAGAGTTTCCTTTATTTTCCGTGTTAGTTTTTGGTTTTTTTTTTCCCAGTGTTATCTTTTTTTCTCCTTTTAACTTTATTCTTTCCTCTTCAAATTTAATGTTTGTTTTATGACTAACCCTTCTTTGTCATAAGATATTAAATTTGGGGACAGAAGATAAAAGTTAAAAGGAGAAAAAGAAATAATTTGAATAATATAATTATGTAATTTTAAAATTGAAAAATAATTATAATAATTTAAATAAATTGTGAGAGGAATACAGATAATAAAAGAGTGCCAATGAAGAATGGAGAAAAATGGGACTCATCCATAAGATAGAAAAATCTAGTAGAATGGATTCAAAATAAAATTTTAACAATATGTTTTTTACAAGAAACACATGTGAAACATAAAGACTCGTGAAAATTTAAAATTACAGGTTTGGAGTAAATCTATTTTTTGGAACAGATGTCCACAAAAAAGGAAAGGAAGCAATTATGAATTCAGATAAGACATAAGCAAAAATAAATTTAACTTAAAGGGATCAAGAGGGAAACCATATTATGCTGAAAGTAATAATGATATTGAATTTACCTCACTGTTTAACTTCATTCATTCAGTGTTTTGTTTCATTCATTGAATGGCATAGTTATAAATATGTGAAGGAAAACTAAAATTATACAAGGAAAAATAGACAATTAAACTATAAAATGGGGTGATTTAATTAATACCATAAACCTTAGATAAACCTAAACAAAAAAGAGGAAGAAGAAGTTAATGACATAAATGGAATTTTAGAAAAATTAAGACGATAGACTTCTAGTGATTACTGGATTTAGATAAAAAAGTATATACATGTTTCTTAGTCCTACATAGAGACTTTACAAAAAGTTCATAATATCTTAGGACAGTGATGGGCAAACTTTTTAAAGAGGGGACCAAAGGAAAGGAAATGCTGTCAGTCTGTTTCTAAGGCAACTCTTTCAAAGTTTCATTGTATTGTATCCTACTTATTGTATTCGTCAGATTAGGAATAATGTCTGTCCAGCAGCCCCATAAAACATTTCAGGGGACTGCATCTGGCCCACAGGCCATAGTTTGCCCATCACTGTCTTAGGACATAAAAATAGCAGAAAAGTACAAAAAACTTTTTACAAGTCCATTAATGATCCTAAAGCAATAAAATATACTAAATAAAATGGCCAATAAAAAAGAGTATTAAAAATCAACTGATGACTAAGTAATGTAATTATAAAGAACTGTTCAATCAATGAACAAATTTTAGGTAAGTACACATTTTCATTCAAATTAGATAGATAATATTCCAGATTTTGTTGAGTCAAAGCAGTTCTCATGGGAAATCAATCAATCTCTACCTTTATGTATATTTAATTAGCATTACCCTTTTAATTTTTGATGCTAATGATTCCTGTTCTTTCTTTTTAAAAATAATATTAGCCAAAGTTTATATATTTATTGTTTTTCATAAAACCAATTTCCATTATATATCTTCAAATAAGAGCTATATGCAACAGTACATATAATAAAATTCCTTCCAATAAATTATTGATTTAAACAAAAACAATGGCTATCATTATCTATTATAATTTTTCTTTGACATAGCACTAGAAATTCAATAAATCCAAGGAATAATCCTTGGAAAGAAAAATCTGATTTAAAGGGAGTTGGCTCAGCAGATAGAGAAGGAGGCCTGGATTCAAATCTTACCTCAGTCATTTCCTATCTGTGTGATCCTGGGCAAGGCACTTACTCCAATTACCTAGGCTTTTCCACTCTTCTGACTTGGAACTGATACTTAATATTGATTCTAAGACAGATTGATTTTTTTAAAGTTGTTTTTATTTTATTAACTATGAACAATTTTCCATGGTTACAAGATTCATATTCTTTCCCTCCCCTCCTCCCCACCTCCCATAAACAATATACAATTCCACTGGGTTTTGTATGTGTCATTGATCAAGACTTTTTTCCATATTATTGACATTTGTACTAGGGTGATCATTTAGAGTCTACATCCCCAATCACATCCCCATTAACCCATGTGATCAATCATGTTTTTCTTCTGTGTTTCTGCTCCCACAGTTCTTTCTCTGGATGTGAATAGTGTTTCTTTCTCAAAAGTCCCTCAGAATTGTCCTGGATCATTGCATTGCTGCTAGTAGAGAAGTCCATTACAATCAATTGTGCCACAGTGTATCCATCTCTGTGTATAATATTCTCCTGGTTCTGTTCCAGTCACTCTGCATCAATTCCTGGAGGTCATTCGAGTTCACATGGAATTCCTCCAGTTTATTATTCCTTTGAGCAAAGTAGTATTCTATCACCAACAGATACCACAATTTGTTTAGCCATTACCCCAATCGAAGGGCATAATTTTTTGCCACCACAAAGAGTGCAGCTATAAATATTTTTGAACAAGTCTTTTTCCCTATTATCTCTTTGGGGTACAAACCCAGCAGTGCTATGGCTACATCAAAAGGCAGATAATCTTTTAAAGCCCTTTGAACATGCTTCCAAATTGCCCTCCAGAATGTTTGGATCAATTCACAACTCCACCAGCAATGCATTAATGTCCCTATTTTGCCACACCCCTGAAAGTGTTTTATTTAAGTAAAAATAATAAATAAATAAAATTACTACAGCATGTATAAAAACTTGGAAGATTACATTCTAAGACAAACTCAAAAAATATTTAAGTACAAATACATGTAAATCTTTACCAAGAAAAAGAGAGAACTTAATATTTTGGGAAAATATATTAATTGTTCATAGGTAGGAAGAAATAATATAAGATAATAATAGTACCTAAATTACTTTACTTATTCAGTAACATACCAATCTATCAAAGGATCACCTTATTGAACTAGAAAAAAGTAGTAACAAAATTCATTTAGAGGAAAAATTATGTCTAGAATATAATGAGAAATATTGAAAAGAAACGAGAATGGGAGGACCTAGCAGTCCATATCTCAAATAATACTACAGATCTGTTATTATTAAAATAATTTTGTATTGCTTAAGAAAAAAGACTGATCATAATAGACTAACTATATAACATCCAGAAGCAAATATATTCAGTACTATAAAAGGGAATTCTTAATTCCTTTCTTCAAATTTAACTGGGGACCTGGAAGTCCTTTTACTAGAGAGATATGTAAAGATATACCAGCCCACAGTGAAAGGAAGTAAAAACCAGAGAGACAAGAAGTAAGGTAAGAAGGAGTTATAAAAGGCCAGCATGAGGACTGAGAGGGTTTTTTTTTACCTTTCTTGGGTTGGGAGGTGGTTGGTAATTGGTAGTTGGCCATTGGTAGTTGGTCATTAGGTTCCTGGTGGTATGGGTTAGTGATTAGTTGGTGGTTGGTTAGTGGTTGTTAGTTGGTGGTTGGGAGATATATATATGTATGTATATATGCATGTATGTATATATATATCTTCTGCCTGGTGATCTGAGCTGAAGGGTGTTCAGCTGTACTTTCTCTAATGGCAATTATAGGTAAATATAGGCAGTTTTAGATAGTAATTATAAGGCAGTTATAGATAGTTATAGCATAACAACTATAGACATTAGGAAATTGCTTTCTCTACCTCTTTACTATATTTCCCTCCTTTACTATATTCATTTTACTATATCCTGTTACTATCTCTATTTTAATTAAACTAAATTGTTAATTGTTAAAAGCTGTTAGGAGTTTTCTTTCCTTTGGCTTAAAGGGATAATATTAATTTATAACTACTATATTCTCACTAAAACTTAAGTTATTAAAAGCTACTCTCTTATTTTGTAAAAACCTCTATTTTAACCCTTACAGTACCTTAATATTTAATAAACACAAGGATCTTAGCTACCAGGATAAGGACTCGAAAAATGGGAAAATTGGATAGCAGTATAGAAGAAACTAGGCTTAGAACAATATATTTAAACTTCTGACCTACTTTATATAAGCTCCAAAAAGGAATGAATAAGATAAAAATCTTATATAATGAACAAATTATAATTAAATAAAGAATTTTCTTTCAGATCTTTAGATAAACAGTTATGAGCAAACAAGAAATAAACATGGAAGGTAAAAAGGATAATTTTGATCACATAGTTAACAAACCAATCTAATAAAGCTAAGTTTAAAAGAGAAACAATTAATTAGGAAATATCTTTACAGGCAATTTCTCTGATGAAGGCATAATTTCAGAGAATACATAAGGAATTTATTCAATTTCATAAGAAAATAAGCCATTTGCCAATTGACAAATGGTCTATGGCTATGAATGGACAGTTCTCAATTGAAGAAATTCAGGCTATTTATAGCAATGTAAAAAAAAAAACTTTAATCCACTCCTAATTAGAGAATGAAAATTAATGCTATTCAGAGATTCTACTTCATAACTTTTAAAGTGGCAAAGATGACAAAAAAGGAAATGATAAAAGTTGGTGAGGTTATGGGAAAATGGGCCCACGCATGCACTCTTTGTAGGCCTGTGGAGGGGCACAACCATTCTGGAAAGTAATTTAAAATTACAAATCAAAAGTTACTAAACAGTGCATTCTCTTTCAGTTGGCTATACCACTGCTAAGCATAACCCCCAAAAAGACTAAAAAAAAAAAAAGAAAAAGTCCTATATTTACTGGAAAGTAAGTGGATGTATAACAATTGAGGAAGGCCTGAATAATTTGTAATTTGTGGATATAAAGGAATATTATTTTGTTATAAGAAAAAAGGAAATGAATAACTTCAAAAAGACATAGAAGACATATGAATGGATTCAAAGTAGAGTAAATAGAAACAGAACAATTTATATTATATCATTAACATCAAAATAATGAATAATTTTGAGAACTTTTGTAAACCAATAAGGAAATTATTGGAACAAGGAGAAAACTATATACAACACCATTGTAAAAACAAACAAAAAAAAAACTTTGAAAGCTCTAAGCAGTAACCAATCCTTCCAGAGGAACAATTATGAAATAAGCTATAATCATCAAAAGATGATGGATTTAGGGTTTGGAATGAGACTCAAAATTTTGTGCATAACCATAGGAAGAATGTTTTGCTTCTCTTGGAATATTTTTTTACAAAAATTTGCTATATTTTTTCTTTTCTTTTTTCCATTTGTGTGGATAATGGGGTTAGGGGTAAGGAGGTAGATACATATCTGTTCATCTTTTTTTTTTAAGAGAGAACTTGAGGTTGAGGGTTGCTGTAATTTTATGGAATGATTCATGAACTTATAGTTGACATTGGGATATAATTAATTTCATCTAATCAGGACATTTCTCAGGAAGTAAAAGTAATCTGTAAATGTTTCCACTATCAAAACAAAACTATCAATAAAATTGAATAAAAAGCATCAAAAAGAATTGTTAGCCCTTGCATCACTGCAAAAAATCTTATGTAGTTGAACCAGTCTATATGGTTGAATATAACTGTAATACATGTGCCTACACAGGAAGTAAACCTGCTGCAAGACTTCATAACTGAGTCAATGGCAGAAACAAAAGAGTATATTTACTTAAAGAAGGCATTCAAGGGAAGTGACAAAGGAGGTAGCATTATAGAAATTATGGGTACAAGGAGAAACACAGAGAGGAGGAAGATGAGGAGGAGGAGAAAAAAAGAGAAGGAAAAGACCAACATATATTTTATCTTCTTAGTAATTTCCTGAGAGGGGGAATGTAATAATGCATTATTCCCTCGCCCAAATTATGCCAGGATAATGTATGATCTTAAATCTGACTTGAGAGCAGGACATAGGCTTTCACATCTTCCCTTTCCTTTCTCTAGAGTTCTCACCATCTCTTGTTCAACATTATGTGTCCCAAGGCCCATCTTTCCATTTTTCCCACCCATTGAGTTTTTCAATCATAGCCTCAGTTTCAAAGCCTGTGTAGGGAAGATAGATAAATTTTCTCCCTATCCATCTACTTCTGATACCACATAGGGATATCAGCCTGAAAAAATATAAATATACAATGCAAATATATACATTCCACATGTGCGAAAAGGAGATATATCTGTAGGTTCTACTTTACAAATAATAATGCAATAAAAACTTCAGCTGGGATTATTTTTGGCAGCAAAGACTTCCTCCTCCAAAGGAATATGTCTCCTTTTAAAGATCACCAAAGTCTAGAGTTAGCACACCTCTTTTATTAGTCATATCCAGTCACTAAAGAAATGACCCTCTCAGGCAAGACTTTTCCTTTCCCCAAAACTCACTCTCTTTCATAGAAAGCTCCCAAGACCCCTTGATTAAGTTAAGTAAATACTTTCAAATTCCTATCATGCTGCTAGAAATTCCAAGAAAACTACAGGGGAGTTTTGATGTACCACAAGGGAACAACCAGGGATACTGGAGTTGAAAAATGCATCTTCCTCTTCTTTCTTAGAGTCTAGTTCTATGAAATTCCTCATTTCTCTAGAAACTCTTGAGTTACACTACCTTAGATTTTGCTGTAGCCACAGAACTTCCTGGAGGAGTCTCATAGATCTACAAATTTCCCCTTCAGGAAAACCAGTTTAAGGATCTCTAACTCCATCCTATGTCTCTCAGTTCTCCTCTCCATCTGTCTAGATTCTTTTTAAGACAAAATGTAAGAGCATAACATCTGCATTAGTTTCTCCTCATCTTCAAATCCATGATCAGAAAATAAAGAGGAGAATCAAGTGTATTCTTTTTTAGAAATTGCTGTATAGAAATTTTAATACATTAATATCATACAAAATCATATTGAGATTTTGGAAATTTTAACTATATCATAGCAAATGTCATTTTTCAACCTTCTCAACTATTCATTATAATGAGTTCATTCAACTGAACTAATTCAAGATTTTCAATAATCAGAATTATTGTTAAAATGGGAAATATTAATAGATGAATGTGTGAATGGCTAATGGTTGACCAGGTTATTGGTCTTAAATGTCTGGCTAGAGGATTTAGAATTGATTCATTGTGACTAAAACAATAGCCATCACCAAGTGAATACTTACTGAAATAGTAATTGACTGATCCTGGCTTTCTGTGTTGACTTCAAATCCTTTCCACATCTGTCTAGTAGATAAGTTAGCTGTTACTACATATCAAGCAAAAAATATTAATTGAGAGACGGAAGGGAAAAAAGCTGGTGCCAATATCCCTTAAGAAAGTAACAGCCTTCACTATATTACTTTTTCTTTTTTGGCTAATTATGAAAGAAGAAATAGCCAAAGGTCCAAGGTCTCCACATTGATGCTCCATAAATTGGCTATTATACTATGAAGTTAAAGCTTACTGTGTTGACAAATGGGAGTGCCAGAGATCCAGGTGATCCATATTTGAAGTCAATCAGTATAGTTTAAGTTCTTGTTTTTGAGCGACTAGATCTTCCTTTGACTCCCAGGCTGGATATGCATTCTCATAGTCCCAGTCTCACTATTTATTAACCCAGGAGCTTTGATGTGCTTTTCCTATTTATCTCTCTACAGGAAAGGATATCATCACATTGGTGCTAGACTTCACATGGACACTATCTGATGCAGTTCAGAACTTCTGCTCAAGAGATCACCAGCCACAAATTCAAAGTTTTGTTGATTATGGGCTTGTACCATCATATTAGGGGCCAATCAGTTTAGTCCAAAAGAGTTTGGTGATCTGGTGGATTTCTCAGTGTGACTAGTGTGTATTCCCTTTTTTATGAATCACTCTAGGGAAGATTTTTTAAAGTGTGATTAGTTGCTTTGCCAAATAGTCCCAAAACAGTTCAGAGTATTAGATTTTCTCAGCTACTGATTTTAAAGAACTCATATAAGTCATATACAAAAAATACACATACAGGAAACAGGACATTTTGGTCATTTTTACTGAGTGGAATTTTTTTTCTCTCTGAACTGCCTTCTCTATGTTTCTGACAATGTTCTTGTTTTTGCCCTTTCTATTAAAAACTACTCAAATCAAAAAGGGTAACACCTTACATGAGTATGTACAATTTATCTAATTATAATTATTGGGAATAGAGAAAGGAAACTGCAGAAAAAAAGATATCAGAAAAGGCCTCCTATTGAAAGCAGGTCGCAACTTTGATTTGAAAGTAGCAAAGAATCCAATGAAGCAAATATTGAGAGAAAAACAATGGAATAAAGTCCGTAAGGAACAATAAGTGGGCCTGTTTGGCTAGGAAAGTGTCAAATTGTCAATTGTTCTTTTCTTTTCCTTCCTCCCTTCCTTTTTTTTCCTCTGCTGCTGAGGATGTATGTATGTGTGTCAAGGCCCAATTTTCCAGAAAGGGCTATCAATAAAGCTCAGACACTGTACCTTAATAAGTTGGCCTTCACATCCAAATTTTGAAGCAAAACTTTGCTAATAAGTGACACAAGATCCATATCTTGTTTATTTTCTCAATAGCTGGGAATAATTCAGTCACAAATTGTACATCTGCTGAATATTTGCCTTGGTGTCTTCCCATGAATGTTGATGCTTTAGTTTCCTTGTGGATAACTAGAATAGAACTTGAAAAACTGCAAGCCTGGGGAAGTACCTAATGAGGCCTTGGCAGGTTTCACAGTACCTGAACTCACTTGTCACCTGAAATTGGGCTGGCTGTACCACATTACTCAATGTCATTGGAAGAGATGTGAACTGTGATTTGGTGTTGTTTTCTCCTGTTACTGGTATGTCTTTAATGTTTACTATACCACTATCCACTTGTGATAATAGATGTTGAAGACTAAGCAGAGAGACAGATTACCTCTTCAACCTGTACAGTTAGGGCCTCAAACATAGGACAAATGGACCCAAAATGACTAATTAATATTTTTAAAGCCTGATGGTAGGAAAATTGATATGGCCCTAGGATGTTTTGTCATCTTCCTCTCTCTCTCTCTCTCTCTCTCTCTCTCTCTCTCTCCTTCTCTCTCTCTCTCTCTCTCTCTCTCTCTTCTCTCTCTCTTCTCTCTCTCTCTCTCTCTCTCTCTTTCACACACACACACACACACACACACACACACACACACACACACACGAAGTCACCAAAAAATAACCTTTTTTCCCAGTGTTTTGCTTCTGATAGTTAAGTCTGGCATGAATAAGAGAGGATACCAAAATCTGGCAGGACCTTGATAGTACCCCAAAGTGTTTCAAAATTCACTTGGGAAAAACAAAAATATGTAAAGTAAATTAAAGTCCCAACTATGCAAGTTACCTATAAAGTAAAAAAAATGTTATTTGAGTGCCATGGCATCAGCTGAAGTAAGTGACCTAACCCCTATTTAACTACATAAACTAAAAGTAATATTCATTGGATCATAGTTTTAGAATTGGAAAAACCCATAAAGTGAATTTAATTCAATCCCTTCATTTTACAAAGGAAGGGACTTAAAAAAGAAGGCCTGGAAAGGTGAGGAAATATGGCCACAGTCAAATCGACAGTAAATAGAATAACTTGCATTTGAACTCTTGTCCTTTTGCTACAAATTCAGTGCTTTTTGCTAAAAGTTCAAGCTCTTCGTTTAACAACCATAGGAAGAAAAAGCTTCTTAGACAATTTAAGTTCACTTAACCACTTTTTGTCTTTAGCTATTCATTAAGAAAAAAAATACAACCAAAAAAATCTTTTAATTGGATGTTTTTCCCTTAAGAGACATCACAGGGGAATTGCATTAATTGTTTGAGGGAAATTATAGCATCTGAAAAGAATAATGACAGAGATAAAACAATGCATTCAAAAGATGCTTACTATTGTTATATTATCTAACCCAGGCTGGAGGGACTTTTGAGCATGCTGTTGGAATAACATGGAGCCAGACACATTCCCTACTATGTAGATGATGTAGCTTCCTTTCGTTGGCTGATTGTGTCTTTAAAAATGGAGACAGTAAAAAAAAATGTTAAAAAAAAATGGAGACAGTGAGCCACTCATTTTTTCTACCATATTTTCTGATGTACTATTTCCCAGTGACCACTATCTCTTGTGCCCAGCAGAGATCCCATTAATTAAACTAGTGAGGGGAAGGAGATTTGCATTTTCTTGCTTACATCTTCTTTATTTTGCTCCTAATAAATGGGTCTGGAGATGATTATTTCTGTTCCGTGTTTTTGTCCTCAGTTTATGTACCCAAGGGGAGCCCCAGTTGATCAGGAACTTGAGCCATATAAATCTGAGAGCTAGGATGTGGATGAGATAGTGCAAGCAGCCAGGGCAGTATGGGAAGTCTGCAAAGCCAGGCAAGGTGCCTGGAACTCAAACTCAGGGTAATCATAGACTTGGCACTGAGACTGAGCTCAGTAGAAACAGTTAAACTCTAAGCATAGTCCCTTTTACCACTCCAGACACTGAAGTTGTAAAGGTGAGGAGAATTTTATTTTCTCTGTGTTGTGGGGAATAAGTTTTGTGGATTGTGATTATGGAAAATATTCCTTTGAAAAACTCCACTGTTTTACATTTAGAGTGTAGGTTACAAGAAAAGGTCAGGGAGATGAGAATAGGCAAGAGTGTATATTAAAAAAAAGTACTACAAAATTTTATGAGATAAATTTTGTCAATAGAGAGACATGATAGCCCAAACTTATTATATATCTTAATGTTGCATTTATAGAATTGCAAAGTGCTTCAAATGAGAGTCAGATTTTTGCTGCCCAGCTGGGTATGCTGCCCAGATCACACAAAATGTGTTGTACAGTGTTTTGTTCTGGGCACCATATTTTACAAAACACTTTTAGGTGGGGGGATATGAGATATCAGAAGACCAGAAAGGTGAGTGGAGGATTGCAGTTATGAAGGACTTCAAATGCCAAACAGATTTTTGATATTTAATGTTAGAGGTAGAGAGCCACTGGAGTTTGAGTATGGAGGTAACATGATCATCTATGATTAAAGAAAATCTTGGATGGAGGATAAAATGGATTTGTGAAAGACTTCTGGCAGGCAGACACAGAAATCAGGCTAGTTGTGCTTCAAGGAGATGAAGGCAATACTAGAGGAAAGGAGACATATTGAGAAATATTGCAAATACGAAATCAATAGGCCTTGTCAACAGCTTGGAGGTAGGGGATGAGAGGTAGTGATAAGTGGAGGATGATATCTAGGTTTTGAGTCTGAAGGGAACAGCAGTGCATCCTTTCCAAAGACTGTGTAAAGAAATGACCAATGTTCAGTCTGAAATAGAAAAGCCACAAATGCATACTTACATGTATGTGCATATGTGCATCCATAAATACGCATATGTTTAAGGACAATTGATGATATCAAACTTGGAAGTTTATAGGAGCAACTTCTACATGAAGAACTCTCCTCCTATGAGGTACATTCAATCCACATTTATCACTTAATTAAGATTTTGATAGCTGTTATTTACCAACCTTTAAGACACTCTTTCTGAAATGCATTCAGTGCCTGATTTAGTCTTTCTCCTCCCATACTCTACCTTTTTTACTAAAGTATGTGAGCATACATCCATATCATTTAAAGTAAAAGTGAGCCTCTATATGAGAACTTGTTCTATTTTGTACACAGAGAAGATTATTCTAATATTCAATTTAACAGCTGAAATGATTTAATTATAAAAGTGATGAGAGTCAATAGGTATAACAGAGAAGCTGTCTTGAAATCAGTAAGAACTGGGTTTAAGATCATCCTTTGAAACCTACTGATTGTGTTGTCCAGGAATAATTCTTGATCTCTCAGGGCAACAGAAATCTTTTGAAAATCATATATTCCAGAGCATATACCTGTCTTGCTATAGAGGAGTTTCCTTATTGGAAACTATACCAATGAAATCAGACTTGGTCAAAAAAACCAGAATACTAGACACTAAATTACTGTATTCTACATGCTAATAAAATATCTATCTTTAAACATTAAAAGGTGTATTATACTTTATGAGATGTCCAACAGTTTTCAATGATTTAGTTCTTTAGTCAATATTCAGACATCCAAAATCCAACCATTGAATAAAGAATGGAATTATTTTGTCTGGCCTTGTCATTAGTGAAAAGAATGTGAGAAATGGGGAAAGAAAGAAAGAGATTGCCTAAACCTATTAGTTGAGGTTAGAAACACCTGCCAAGGAAACTGCCTACCATGCAAGCTTTCCTGAGCCAGCTGTTCCATTATGGTCTTTCCTGGCCCTTCTGTGACTTCCTACAAAGTTTAACTGCACTAGTAACTTCAGCTGGGCCTATTTCTAGATGGGTATTTCACCTCTGCCTTTTCCGGTTTTAATTTAATCTAATCAACAAAACAGAGAGGGGGGGGATCAATGAATTAGGCTTACAACATAAAAAAATTAGAAAAAGCACAAATTAAAAATCCCCAGATAAAAACTAAATTGGAAATCCTAAAAATTAAAGGAGAAATTAATAAAATTGAAAGTAAAAGAACTATCAAAATAATAAAAAAGACTAGGAGCTGATATTTTGAAAAAACAAATAAAATAAAGTACTGGTAAATTTAATTTTTAAAAAAGAAATATGAGAATCAACACAAAAATGAAAAGGACAATCTCACCTCTAATGAAAAAAAAAATTAGGACAATTATAAAGAGCTACTCTACCCTAACTAATATGACAATCTAGGTGAAATGGATAGATATTTACAAAAATACAAAATGCCTTGATTAATATAAGGGGAAATAGAATATTTAAATAATCCCATCTCAGAAAAAGAAATTGAACAAGCCACTGAGGAACTCCCCAAGAAAAAATCCCCAGGGCCAGATGGATTCACAAATGAATTCCATCAAACATTTAAAGAACAACTAATCCCAATACTAATGAACTATTTGACAAAATCAAAAAAGGAGTCAACTAAAATTCTTTTTATGACACAAATATGGCATTGATTCCTAAACCAGGAAGACCAAAAACAGATAAAGAAAACTATAGACTAATCTCCTTAATGAACATAGATGAAAAAATCTTAAATAAAATACTAGCAAAAAATACTCCAGCAAGTCATCACAAGGATTATCCACTATGACCAGGTGGGATTTAAACTGGGAATGCAAGGCTGGTTTAGCATTAGGAAAACCATCAGCATAATTGGCCATATCAATAACCAAACTAACCACATGATTATCTCAGTAGATACAGAAAAAAGCCTTTAACAAAATAGAATGCCCATTCCCATTAAAAACACTAGAAAATGTAGGAATAGAAGGGCCTTTCCATAAAATAATAAACAGTATTTATTCAAAACAATTAGCAAGTATCATCTGCAATGAGGATAAGTTAGGAGGCTTCCCAATAAGATCAGGAGTGAAGCAAGGATGCCCATTATCACCACTATTATTTAATATTATACTAGAAACCCTACCTGTAGCAATTAGAGAAGAAAAAGAAATCAAAGGGATTAAAGTATGCAGTGAGGAAACTAAATTTCAGGATCAAAATACAGTGGCTACACCAGGAAAAGAGCACCTCAGACCTACCCCTTGAACTCTTGGGCTTTTGTGCAATCCCATGACAAGGTCCAGAAGAACATCTGGCTGAACCCTTTCTAGTCTGTGCAGCCAGCTACATGGAAGGCTTAGCCCCAGAGTAACTTAGCTCACCTTGCCTAATCTTTCAAATTAGGGTCTTTATCAAGAGATTTTTTTAAAATGTGAAAGGACCTATTTGCACAAAAATATTTATAGCTGAGCTTTTTGTGGTGGCAAACAATTAGAAACTAAAGTGGTGTCCTTCAACATAGGGAATGGCTAAAAAAATATGGTATATGATGGTGATGTGCTATACAGAATGACAAATAAGATGATTTCAGAAAGAACTAGAAAGACCTTTGTGAAATAAGTGAACCAGGAGAACATTATACACCCTTTTTCGATGGTGTTAATAGTCACTATTTGCCTAGCTTTTAGAAAACTGTTAAATAAATTATATCTTGTTATTTTTGTGGGAAACTGAAGATATATTTGCTATATCTATATAGATTTAGAACCCTTTCGATGTCCAGAATCATGAATAGATAAAATAGTTCAATATTACTTTGTAAGATCTCCAGCTGAGTGCCCCAAGGGTCTTGTTTCACCTTGTGGTCTTGTACATTTTTATCAATATTTCAATAGATGGAAGTGTTTTCAAATTTTCAGATGATATGAAACTAGAAGGGATGGTTAACACATGAAGAAAAACTATGTGCAGAACTAAAATATTCTTAATAGCTTACAAAATTTAACAATAAAATGCAATTTAATTGATATAAAAATTATGTGTTATACTTACGTTAAAGAAATTAACTTTAGAAGTACAATACAGTCAGTCAGAAATTTGTGTGAAAATCTTCTGTAGGTTTTAATGGCCTACAAGTTTGACATAAGTCAATGGCAGTCACCCAAACACCAATGCTGTCTTGGACTATATTGAAAGGTATAGCTTCTAAAAACAAGGAAGTTCTAATACCACTGAACTCTAATCTCATTGAGCCTCCTCTGGAATGTTGTGTTGAACAATTGGTGTCACAATTTAAAAATAATATTGTTAAATTAGAGAATGTTCAGAAAATGGCAATGAGAATAATAAAGGGCCTCAAATTGATGGCATATGAGGATAAAGTGAAAGACTTAGGGATATAAAATCTGGAGAAAAGAAGTTGGGGATCATATGGCAAGTGTCTTCAAATATTTAAAAGTATAAATTGGAAAAAGGGATTAAGATGGTTTTGCTTGATCCGAGATTAGTCCATGCAACGGATGGAAATTGATGAAATACAATATATGTATGAAAGTGATGGCCAGGGGCAGAATATTTAGGCTTGAAAAGTTACATGGCCAGTGAATAAAGTCATAGGTAAATATATTCATACAATCTCTCCAGCAGCAATAACAGGCTGATTCTAACTCCAAAAATGACCTTTTTCCTTATTTTTTATGTTCAGGATTCATTTTGAGAAAAATAGTCCTTTTTCATTTGAGATAAGATTTTATCGATAAGTAACATTATAGGATGGAATTATCCTCATGGACAATGATACAGAAAAAAACACATGAATATTGAAATATATAGGCTTTTCAATTCAGATCTATGTCTATAGGGCTATAAAAGCACACATATTATTTTTTTTACATTATTTTTCTTTAGGGGTTTTGTGGATGGTCATGTTTTCTTTTGCAACATGATTCATATGAAAATATGCTTTGTATGAATATAAATGTATGACCTATATAAAATTGCTTGCCTTCTCAAAGAGGAAGGAGGGAAAGAATTTGGAACTCAAAAAATTTTTAATGAAATTTTATTAAAACTTTTATATAATTGGGGAAAATAAAATATTAGATTTTTTAAAGCTGCATATAAAAATAGGTATGAAGAAAAAAATTATGTAGTTTTAATTAAGAGAACTCCATACATGAATAAAATAAATGAATATATAAATAACATAATAACATCGTTATAATTATATCAAAAATAAATAAATAAAAATAAGGTAACTTAATGAATTAGAGAAAGAAAATTTCCTAAGCTAATATGATATCAATTTAAATATCACATTTGTTTTGACAAGTGTTCTTATGGGGTTGGGGGAGGTAGCTGGGTGGCTCAGTAGATTGAGAGCCAAGCCTAGAGAATGGGAGGTCCTAGGTTCAAATCTGGTCTCAGACACTTCTTAGCTGTGTGACACTGGGCAAGTCACTTGACCTCCCATTGCCTAGCCCTTACTGCTTTTCTGCGTTGGAACCAATACATAGTATTAATTCTAAGACAGAAGGTATGGGTTTAAAAAAAAGTGTTCTTATGAACCAAAGAAATAAGGAAATAAAATGAGTGCATCTTGCTCTTGGGTTCCAAAAACACTTAAAGTACTAGTTTCTTGTAAAATTTTTGAAATCTTTTATTCCTTTTATAAGTGAGCAAGGACATGAGTTACTATTTGTCAGACATAGTAAAAATTTAATAACTATAATTAAAAATCTATTATAATAGGAGAGATATTTAAGTGCACTGGGTTTAAATATGATTCTTGCAACTATCTAAAGTATATGGGAACAATAAGTTTTAATTTGCTAATTCACCATTTGGTATGTAAAGTTGTTTAAATTTCAGACTACCTAAATTCAGCACAGTCCTTTAGCCTAATATAATAATTATGCCAAGCATTGTATTCTCTATCAAAAGAAATATGTATATTTAGTGAAAAAAGGCTAAGGATGATGATTTTTTTTCCTGAGTCTATATGACTGTGAAGGAGAGGACTACAGCTTCAATCTGAAAGATTCTTCTTTGAAGTATGGGAAGACACAACCAGTTT
Source organism: Gracilinanus agilis (assembly GCF_016433145.1). Classification (NCBI taxonomy): domain Eukaryota; kingdom Metazoa; phylum Chordata; class Mammalia; order Didelphimorphia; family Didelphidae; genus Gracilinanus; species Gracilinanus agilis. Next base: position 20,531,059 of record NC_058135.1, on the reverse strand, counting down.
CGATATAGCAATTAATCACTGTATTATTTATGCTGCTCTAAGAACATCTCACACTACATTAATCAGGAGATAACTTTTCCTTAATTAACAAGGCTTCCAAAAATGTCAAACAAAAACATAAAAAAATAGAATTGAGTAAAAATACATTAATAAAAAACTAATAATCATGGCAAGCAAAGTTTTAATGCAGCCATGTTAGTCACCTCCGTGAAATCTCCATCAAGTCACTGAAAATTTCAGGTGTTCAGCCACTTTGTAGAGGAGGCAGAGACATTGTATAAGGGAGCCAAAACCAAAAGGAAAAAGTCATTCACATTAATATGGAATTGTATTTTCTGATAGCTTTCTACTTATTTTCTCTTGTCCTCAAAATGGTATTCTGAATATATCGAGACATTTGTGTCTATTTCCTCATTTCTTACATGAGTATCTCCAGTCACCACTGAAGCACACTGTTTCTAAGTAACAACTGACTAATTCTCTAAAGTTTCTCTGCTTGTTTGCCTTTCCAAATACTGAAGAGTTTGTGTGTGTGTGAATATAGCATATATATACAAATGGGGGGATGTTTTCCATATTTAATAGACACTTCAAAAATCATTAATACATGCATATAAATACACATATGTTCATTCATATATACCTATTTATGACAGCTTAATGAATGTGCAAAGTAGATCACTGAGTCAGGAAAACTTTGATTCAACTTCTTCCTCTGACAAATGTTGTCTATGTGAGCCTAGACAAAAATTCACTTAAAGCTCTCAGAAACTCAAAAAAGTCTCAAAGAGTCTAGATTGTAGTACAGTCACCCGCTGCCCATCTGCATTGGTAGAGGGAGTTTCTTCACCAGAATTTCCTCCACTGATGAAATCACAGATCTGGCCAAGAAATGCACACACGTCAGCACAATGAGCAGATACCTACACACTCCCATAGAAGAGCTAGGAGGAATTCTAGAAATCATCTAGTCCATCCCCCACCTAATTTTGCATATAAGGAAACAGGCCCCAAAGGGTTAATTGATTCTTCCAAAATTCCAAAATAAACAATTTCATAAAATATTGTTGGTTTTAATTTCAAGTAACAAATTGGTAGAGATTCATCAGCCATTTGTCTGTGAAGAATTCTTCTTATTGCTTGAAAGGTTCTCATTATTACCAAGTCTAGAGCCACATGAAGCTACTGAGCTCGGTCTTGAGATCGGATCACTCCAAGACATAAGATGACTTCTGCTAGCTTTAGATCTGCATAAACTACAGACGAATAAAACCCACATTAGAAGTGACGATCAATTGGCTTGTGAACATCGAAGCCAGCTGACTGGAGAAGTTGGGAACATGGAGTTCCAATTCAATCTGAAACCCCAGCATCACGGACAAAACCAGCATTGTCACCATGGTCATTGGTGCCATTTCTATCATATACATGTGTGAATATCATATACAATAACTTTGTTTAAAGCTGCAATCTCAAGCCTCTCAAAAAAAGACAATAATGAAGAAGTACTCCAAGATGGAGCTACAAAAGGAAACACATCAACGGCCATGATTTAATGAGTTGGGAAGGATTGTGCTAAAGCTCCATTATCTCTTCTACTGACACTCAAATAGACATTTAGGTAATATATTTTATATTTCAACACTCTTTGTGTGTGTGTTCACCTTTTTTAATCATCCAAAGAACACAGTTCAAAGAACAAGAATTTCATGTAATAGCATAGTTTAAAAAAAAAGTTAAACATTTCTCTATAAACCTGGAACACACATTCCCAAAAGTGCACACATGCATACCATCCATAAGAGAAATGGACATAGGTAGAGAAAGTTCATAGACATACATGTAGGGAATATAGTCAGGGAACATTCAAGGCACCTGTGATAAAAGAGGAACTATTTCCTGTTTTTGTTTTTTCTACAAAAAGTTTTTGGTATACTTGAGTAGAGAGGTTTGTTATCCAGGAAAAAAAATCCTTGTAGCAGACACCAAGCTCTTTTGAACTCAGGCAGAATTATTTCTAGCTGTCATGTGCTCTTAAACTTAAGTTTATTTTAAAAATCTATCCACTGAGGTTTGGGTGTCTTAAAGATTATATCATCTTTTGTTTCTGAAGAGGACCAGTGACATCATGGGATGATGTATTGACTTGTTCATGAATTGCATTTAAATTCATTTAATTAATTTTATTTCATTTAATTATTTTATTTATGTATTTATTAAATTTATTTTATTGAACAACAAATATTATTTAATATTATTGTAAAATATTAAATAAATATTAATTATAATATTAAATATTATGGTTGTATTATATTATATCATATAAATAAAATAAATTAATTAATAATGGTAAGCTTTAAATAAATATTATTTATTAAATTTAAGTTAATTAAATTTAGAAGGCAGAATTGCACAAAGTCATCAGCCTTACTCTCTCGTCCAGAGTCATCTAAGTCCAGTGGCAAGATTAAAGTCAGGTCAACAGGAGATGATGGCAGTGGATGGCCTTGGCTTCTTTGATGTTTGACCAAGTCTGACACTTCACAGTGCCTGCTTCATCAGCCTTCATGGCCTTTGGAATGAATTGTTCTCATCTATCCATTAAACTAGGGGAAGCAGACAGTTCCTTGAGTCAACTGGTTTGAGGCCTGTCCGTTACCCTCAATCTGATTTAGCTCATCTGCAGAAGTGGTTTTACTGGAGTGTGACCACTGCGCATGCTACAGCTTCTTGGGGCTACATGTGAGAGAGCTGGGTGATAGACACCAAAGGTGGATCAAGTCTCACATCAGAGGTATTCATTTTCCCTGAGTACCTCATACACATCATCTGAGTGGAGAATAATCTTGCAGCAAACCACCAAGGTTTTTGCAATTCTTGGGTTACCCAGGCTTTTTTTTTAAATCTTTATTTAATTAATTACTTTAGACCATTTTTCCATGGCTATAGGATTCATGTTCTATCCCTCCCTTCCTCCTGCCCCTCCCATAGCTGATGCACAATTCCACTGGGTTTTACATGTGTCATTGATCAAGACCTATTTCCATATTATATTTCAATAGTCTTAAAAAACATAGATAACAATTAAGAATTTTATGTTTTCACTATTTATGCTTGCTATAAATATTTGAAATGTTGAATTTTTGTTCAATGTTATTCAGAATGAAGAGACTGTCATGTCCACTAATATGTAAACCCAGCTTTGGGACAGCGGCAGTAATTAAAAGTCATAACAAAAGGCAGATTCCTGCTAATAATCCTCCTTCATCTCCTAGAATAATTACCCTACCCCAAGATTGCTTTGTTTTTATAAAGGCAAAATCCATAAGAACTCAAACAGAATTTCCTCATCATTGTGAAAGTAAATTAAGTTTATAAACAATTCAGGTGCTAGAAACTGTGGACTATTTGACAGCCCCTCAGGATCTGGGATGGGAGTGGGAAATGAGCTCTATAAATAAAAATAAAAACCTGCCATTTCTTGAATAGATTTAACTTGCACATGTATATATCAAATTACATTAAGATCAACATCTCTCAATAAACAGATTTCTGAGACTTAGTCAAGAGGCTATTTTATGTTTTACAAAATGTTTTGTATAACAAAATTCTACTAAAATGTGGTCAATTTGCTATAATTCAGTATAATAGGATTTGACCCTCATGTACATTTTTGGCTTTGAAGATCTATATTCACATTTAAAAGTAAATAATTTTGCAACCATTTGATATATTTTTTCAGTGTGAATTTCTTATTATTTATGATAACCATTTCTTTCTTCTATATTTCAGACACTTTTTCAATTTAAAGAACAATTATTTTAATAGGCTTCTTTTGCAATAAAGTTCTTAATGTTTATCTGTAAATATATTATTTTAGCATATGATGAATTTGGCCATGTGGCTTGTTCAAAACTATTCCATTTGGCACCAACTTTTGGTGTTCATTTTTTTAAACCCTTACCTTTCATCTTAGAATCAATATTGTCTACTAGTTACAAAGCAGAAGAGTAGTAAGGTCTGGACAATAAGGATTAAGTGACTTGCTCAGTCACACAGCTGGGAAATGTCTGTGGCAAGATTTGAAGTCAGGGTCTCCCAGGTTTCTAGGTCTGGTTCTCACTCCACTGAGTATAAAAACAATCATTGGATCTTCTACAATTTTGAGAAAATAAGAAATATTTTTTTCGCAAGTTGGTAACTTGGAAAACAAACATTTCTTTAGTCACATGCAATATTCTGGTAGAGTATAACTTACGTTTGAAATAGAGTTGGAGTTAATTTTTATTATTCAAATCTTTAATTTGTTTGTGACCTATATATTAAAGGAAGCAGTCATTAGAAGAGCCAGAATGGCTTCAGCAAAAACCTTGAGTTTTTGCAAAGGCTTTGGTCAACAACCTCTACCTTTTTCTCTCCCTTTTCTCTCCTGCTCACCTTATCAGTTTCTGTGGGTTAAATTATTATCTGGCAAAGACTACTAGAAATTTACTCAGTCCACGTCTTTACCCTGAATTTCAGTCTAGCTTCACAAATTGCCACTTAGACATTTTAAATTGTAAATACTGTAAACACTTCAAATTTGACTTGTCCAAAACAGAAGTGATCATTTTGCCCCTTCAAAATCCACCCCTTCTTCTAAATTCCTATTTCTATTAAAGGAAATGCCATTCTTCCAGTCTTCCAGGTTTACGACTTTGGAGTTACTCTTGACTTCTTAGTCTCATTTATAGGTAATCAGTTGACAAATTTTGTCACCAAATTTTGTCATTTCTACAAACCCAAGATCATTCTTTTCTGGACCTTTCTTTCTGTTTTTACAATTACTCCCTTGTTTCAGACTCTTATCACCCACTGCCTAGATTACTGCAATAACATCCTAATTGTTCTCTCTGCCTTAAGTCTTTCCTCACATCAGTCCATCCATCACACTCTAACCAAAGTGATTTTCCTTAAATTCAGATCAGAACATGTCATTCTTCTATTCAGTAAACTGCACTGAGTGCCTATTGCCTCCAAAATCACATATAAGAATGTTCAACTTTTAAGTCCTTCACAACCTTACCTAAACCTAGCTTTCCAGCATCACTGTGTATCACTTGCCATTCTGCAGGTAATGATATGGCTAAACTTAACTCCTTCTCACACTCCTAGCTCAGAGCTTCTTTCTTGGCTGTCCTCAATAACTGGAAATGTACTCCCTTCTCACTTCTACCTAGCAGAATCTCTCTCTTCCTTAAAGATGCAGTTCAAACTTTTTCTATCCCTTCAGATACTAGGATCTCCCTCTAAAACTATTTCAATAAATTTTATGACTGCAAAGATGAGATCAACTTTATAAGATCATTTAAAAAAGACTTCCCCATCAAGGATTCCCAGAGTTTGTGTATAGATTTTCATTTTTAAAATATATAATAATAATATCAGTTAGGATTTATAGTACTTTAAAGTTTGCAAAGTGCTTTACCAATATTACCTCATTTTACCATAACAACACAAAAAGATAAGTACTATTATTATCTTAATTTTTCAAATGAGGAAATCAAGATAAACATGTTAAATTACTCAAGTTCACCAGGTTAGTAAGAATCTGAGGAAGGATTTATATTCAGAGTTTTCTGACTTTGGATCTAGCCTTCTATATATTCTGCAAATTAGATGGGAATTTACTTATTTTTGTCACTAATTGTTGATAATCTCTTGGTTGACATAGCAGGGATAGAGGGTCCAAATTTTTTTCCCATCTCATAGGTATCTCTTTCAGGATAGCATAATAATCTTAATGTTGTGTCAATATTATTACAAAACTCCTCTGTATATATTTGATCTAGTCTGGCTGGTTTTTTATCTTTATTTTATTTAATGTAGTTCAAATTTCTTAAAAAGTAAATTTAGAACTGTCATTAAAGTCTAAATATAGTGGTACTATTGAATTTATTGGTGAAAAAAAAGTAAATATCCCTATAGATCATTTCCATTTTCAATGGTTCAATGTCCTTCCATTTTCATTCTCAAATTATTTATTATGACTAATAATTTATTATGACTGATAAGATAAAGAAAATACTTCCCCAAATTATTTATTTCTAAATGTAATTTGAATTTTATAAATGTAAATGAATTTTAGTTTTTTGACAGAAGTAAAATTTTAAAGGAATTTTTTATTAAGAAATTGAAAAACAAATTTACTTTGCAAAGAAATCAAATTTCACAAATTATCAAGTAGTTTAGCTAGCAAAGTAGTTTGCATTCTAAGAAGTTTCATATTTGCATAAGCAAATTTATTTCAATTAGCAATGCAAATGATAATTATATCAAGTCAAAACAAAATTTTATTGAGAGCACATATAATTATAGAAAACACTAATGAATATTTGAAGTTAGTACTTTAGTGAAACTGAATAAAATATTAGAAAAACAATTTGTTTTTCAGATAAGATTTTTAGAAATCTATGTTTATCTCAGCTTTATCTACAGTAATTTTATTTCTTTCTAAATATGTACTTCCCAGGTCCCATAGAACATAAAATTTTCTTACTTTAAAAAAAGGTACAGTTTTATGGCTACTGTATTCACCCGATAAAGAGTGAGAAGCACAAAATATACCAGAAAATCTCGACACCAGATAGGAAAGAATCACCTTTTCTAATTAAAACCAGTAAGAATCTATTTAGCTGATGGATTACACTGTGGTGCAACTGAATATAATAGACTTCTCTATTAGCAGCAATGCAATGATCCAGGACAATTCTGAGGGACTCATGAGAAAGATCTCTTTCCACATCCAGAGAAAGAACTGTGGGAGGGGAAACATAGAAGATAAACAACTGCTTGATCACATGGTTTGATGAGGATATAATTGGGGTCGTGGACTCTAAACGAACACCCTAGTGCAAATACAAATAATATGGAAATAGGTCTTGATCAATGACACCTGTAAAACCCAGTGGAATTGCTCATTAGTTATGGGAGGTGGGAGGAGAGAAGGGAAAGAACATGATTTATGTAACCATGGAAAAATAATCTAAATTAATTAAATAAATAACTTTAAAATATATATTTAAAATGAATATATTTAGCTGGGATATGATTATCTGGCTACAAAAATCCTTTAACTCATCTTTTCATTTATTTTTACAAATTATTTTATTTTTCAGATAACAGGTTTTTTTAAACTAATCTATTTTTCCAGCTATAGTTCTTACCCTGAACAAATTTCCTTACTACATATATGCATTGTTCAGCAAAACAAAGATCCCCATTAGCTATGGTTGAATTTTTTTTCTGTATTTCAAATGTATCACTNTATATATATATATATATGTTTCAAGACTCATTTCACACAAAAGAACCCCCCAGAAACTTTGCAGATGCACAGAAGTTACAAATTATGTCATATCAAAATGCAAAAAGTCTCATTGGCTTCAGAACAGACCAAGGCCAAGGGTGAATTTTGACTGGATTCTTATCAGAAAGCCAAGTTGGGGAGTATTCCTCCCAGGGTCGAATTGCCCTCTATAAGGTTTTGGCCTTGGCTATATCAGGCAGCTGCATTCCTGGTCAAAGGGGAACAGTGTTAACCCTTTAAATTCAGGTTTTCTAGGAACTTAAAGCTTTTCAATAAGGCCACAATAATTTTCAATAAGAAATCACAAGGATCACAAAAGGGGTCAAAAGTGGAGTCTCCGATTTTTATCTATTCTCTTATTGGCTTCTCACATATTGGCAAATATTAAAAATTAATATAACCAACAGGGTAACTAGAAGAAGTTTACATAGAGGGAACAGGGACAAACTGTATAGGATAAAATGTCAAGAGATATATAAATATAAATGTATGTATGTATGTATACATATATGTATGTAGGTAGGTAGGTATAAATATATACAAAACTGGGGGGGGGAAGATAATGATAAGAAAAATAGGAAAATAAACAAAAAGAAATAAATTTATATTCCATAAAGAAGTGCGTGGGATCAACAGGGAAATATAACAATACAGTCTAAAGGTAAAGAGGTTAGAGAGAGGAAATATTCAATACTTAAATGCATTGAAATCAACTTAGAGAAGAACAATCAAATAAATAGGGGCAGAAAATTGATTCACACCCTATAGAGATGTAGAAGGGTAACAAACGGACTGGTGGGGAGGGAATCAATACCAGGAAGGGAGAGGGCTTGGGGGGGAGCCCCAAGTGGCTTTAAAGAGGGGAATAAGAAGGGAGGGGGGAGAAAGGGAAGTACAACAAGGGAGGGGATTATAGGAACTGATTAAAAAGAAAACACTGGTATAGAAGGAAGCAGTGAAAGAAGAAAGGACAGGACTAGGAGAGAGAATCAAAATGTCTGGTAATGCAGAGTTGATAATTATAACTCTGACTGTGAATGGGATGAATTCCCCATAAAATGGAAGCAAATAGCAGAGTGGATTAGAAACCAAAACCCAACCATATGTTGTCTACAAAAAACACACATGAGACAGACCTACATACATAGAGTGAAAATGAGAGAATGGAGCAAGTGACTATCATGATCTCTGACAGAGCCAAAGTAAAAATAGATAAGGTTAAAAGAGATAGCAAAGGTAACAAACTATTTGACATAATAAGCAAAGAAGGAGTTCTACCAAACTCCTTTTATAACACAAATATGGTGCTCATTCCAAAGACAGGTAGATCAAAAACAGAGAAAGAAAAGTACAGACCAATCTCCTTAATGAATATAGATGCAAAAATCTTAAATAGAATACTAGCAAAAAGACTCCAGCAAGTGATTAAGAGGATTATTCATCATGATCAGGTGGGATTTATACAAGGAATGCAAGGATGGTTCAACATTAGGAAAACCATCCATATAATTGACCATATCAACAAGCAAAACAACAAAAACCACATGATTATCTCAATAGATGCTGAAATAGCCTTTGACAAAATACAACAGCCATTCCTACTGAAAACACTAGAAAATATAGGAATAAAAGGCCCTTTCCTAAAAATAATAAACAGTATATATCTAAAACCATCAACAAGCATAATATGCAATGGAGATAAATTAGTAGCCTTTCCAATAAGATCAGGTGTGAAACAAGAATGCCCATTATCACCTCTATTATTTAACATTGTAGTAGAAATGCTAGCAATAGCAATTAGAGAAGAAAAAGAAATTGAAGGTATTAAAATAGGCAAGGAGGAGACTAAACTATCACTCTTTGCAGATGATATGATGGTCTACTTAAAAAATCCTAGAGAATCAAATAAAAAGCTAGTAGAAATAATCAACAACTTTTACAATTTTGCAGGATACAAAATAAATGCACATAAATCATCAGCATTTCTATATATTTCCAACACATCACAGCAGCAAGAGGTAGAAAGAGAAACACCATTTAAAATCACCCTAGACAATATAAAATACTTAGGAATCTATCTACCAAAACAAACACAGGAATTATATGAACATAACTACAAAATACTTTCCAAACAATTAAGACAATTGGAAAAACATTCACTGCTCAAGGGTAGGATGAGCTAACATAAAAAAATGAACATTCTATCCAAATTAATTTACTTATTTAGTGCCATACCTATCAAACTACCAAAAATTTTCTTAATGAATTAGAAAAAAACTATAACAAAATTTATTTGGAAGAAGAAAAGATCAAGAATATCAAGGGAAATAATGAAAAAAAATGTGAAGGAAGGTGGCCTAGAAGTACCAGATATTAAACTATACTATAAAGCAGTGGTCATCTAAACAATATGGTACTGGCTAAGAGACAGAAGGGAGGATCAGTGGAATAGACTTGGGGTAAGTGAAGTCAGCAAGACAGTGTATGATAAGGAGCTAAATCAATTGTATAAAAAATCAAGCCATTCCCCAGTTGATAAATTGGCAAGGGACATGAATAGGCAATTTTCAGATAAAGAAATCAAAACTATCAATAAGTACATGAGAAAGTGTTCTAAATCTCTAATAATTAGAGAAATGCAAATCAAAACAACTCTGAGGTATCACCTCACACCTAGCAGATTGGCTAAAATGATAGCAGGGGAGAGTAATGAATGTTGGAGGGGACATGGCAAAATTGGGACTTTAATGCACTTCTGGTGGAGTTGTGAACTGATCCAACCATTCTGGATGGCAATTTGGAACTATGCCCAAAGAGCTCTAAAAGACTGACTGCTCTTTGATCCAGCCATACCATTGCTGGGATTGTACCCAAAAGAGATCATAGATAAACAGACTTGCAGAAAAATATTTATAGCTGCGCTCTTTGTGGTGACAAAAAAACTGGAAAGCAAAGGTATGCCCTTCAATTGGGGAATGGCTGAACAAATTGTGGTATATGTTGGTGATGGAATACTACTGTGCTCAAAGGAATAATAAACTGGAGCAATTCCATGTGAACTGGAAAGACCTCCAAGAATTGATGCAATGTGAAAGGAGCAGAGCCAGAAGAACATTGTACACAGAGACCGATACACTGTGGTAAAATAGAATGTAATGGACTTCTGTACTAGCAGCAATACAATGACCCAAGAAAATTCTGAGGGATTTCTGGAAAAGAACGCTACCCACATTCTGAGGAACAACTCCTGGAGTGGAAACACAGAAGAAAAACAACTGCTTGAACACTTGGGGTGATGAGGACGTTAGGGATGTAGAGCCAAAAAGACCACACCAATGTAACTGTCAATAATATGTAAATAAGTCCTGACTGACCACACATGTTAAAACCAGTGGAAATTCGAGTTAGCTACGGGGGTTGGGGGAGTTGAGGGGGTGAAGGGTAAAGTAAAAAGATGAATTTTGTAACCATGGAAAATCCTTCTAAAAATAAAAAATTAAAAGATAAAATAAAATAAAATGCAAAAATAAATAAATAAAAATTTCTCATCTAAAATATCAATATGGACTTCAGAACAAATACCACCCACTCAGCCCAACCTTCTTTTGGAGTTTACCTAAATTTCACAAGACAAAAAAATGCTATATGATGGCAGGAAATACAGGAGGATAGAGAATAGAGACCAGAATATAGAAATATGGGGTTTCATATAAAATGGAAAGGCCCCTTGGTGGTACTCATAGGAACAGAAAAGCCCTCAGAAGCTGAGTCGCTCGAAGTCATTTGGATATCAATACTAGCCTCCAATTCCCCAAAAGTTTTCCTTCCCATAACTAGCACTAATCAGAACTAGTACCCAGTTTCAGATTTCACCCCTCCCCGCCTCCTCTAGTGTCTGGTTCTGTTACATCCAGATAAAAACTATCAGACTAGACTCATTTGTAGATGAGTAAATTTGTTTCCAACATTCTCCTTCAGTGCCCTTTGTTTTATGACTATCTCTCCTCAATGAAGCTGTCTTGCTTTACAATCTCGTTGGGAGTTCCATGCTTCTTTGAATTGAGCTTTGGGATGTTGTTAAGTATGTGGTAAGATACAGTGCAAGAGCAAATCATAATGGATCATCTTTAATGACATTTCCACTAACCAGGACTTTTGTGACAAGGACTTTTATTTCTGGATTTTTCATGGCTGTGACACAGAAGTCATTTCCAGGCTGCATCCACATGTTGGTTGCTTCCCAGAATGATGGCTATGAGGTGATATAATAGAAGCAGTAATCCTGGACTAATCTGTATATCAGTGATGGCTAGCCAATATTAGTTTTAGCATTAACAGTAGGAAGGAAGATAAGTAATGGTTGCTGGGTCTAGGGATGGAATAAGATGGGTGATCTGGAAGGGACTACCCTCCTCAAGGATCTAAAATTCCAAGTGCTATCTCTCAGCGTAAGCATTTGAGGGAGTGATTGTGGTGGTGAAAGTTTAAATAGTCTGGCATATGCTTTCCTAAGGGTCCCTCACTTCTTCAGTGACACTAGTGCCTGGCAATGGTTGATAATTGCTCAGTGTTTGACTGTGATAGCCACTCTTAGGAATGCACAATAAAGTGCGGATGCTTGATTTTTGGCTACCCCTAAAAAAAAACCAAGTAAGACAAAGGTCAGATAGTGAGAATACCACACAAAGAAGCTAGAGGAAGCCAGCCTTTCTCTGTATTTGGGAGAGGAGCTAGACTGTACTATTACAAAGCTACCTTGTCAAAAGAGAGATAATGAAGAGAGCAAGAAAACCAACTAAGAAAAATTGATGGAAGGCTGAGCACTGAAACAGAGAAATCAGCAGGGAGACTTGAAAAAAAGAAAAGCAATGAACAGGGAATCAGGAAAGATCATAACAGAAAGAAGAAATGGCATTATATATGAGGAATATTTTTAACTACTGAAAATGAAAGTAAAGCAAGATCTTTAAGTTCACCATAATGAATGAACTAATAGTAAAAAATTTGGAATGGTTAAAAAAAGAAAGTTAAGACAGTAAATACAGTTGGAAATGAATGTCAAAATAAGAATGGAAATATAGAGTTCTCAAGAAACTTAAGACAATGAGAAAACAGTCCATTTGAAAAATCATTTCCCATTTCATTTTTACTATACTGGATTTGTTTGTGCAGAAACATTTTTTAATTGTGATAAAAAAATTTAGTCACTCTTGTCACCTATGTATTAACAACTATTAGGTGCAAACAATAATTAATTACAGGTGATTTGAGCCTTTACTTTACTCTGTTGCCCTCATTTTCTTGTTTTTTTTTCTTTCTGTTATCTCCCCTCATAATATTTTTTTAGTTTTTCTTCCTTATTTCCACTTAGCTATTCAACAATTATCAATTATTTTCATTGTCTATGTTCTCTTCTCTCTTTTTCTAAGAGGCCTATGGTTTTAGCTACTTTTCTTCCTTTCCATTTTCTTTCCTTTAATGATTCAGTCTCACTTATTACAAACTTTCTTTAGGCTGAGTAGTGTACCAGGTGCTAGACATACAAAGATAATAAAAAAAAATTCCAGAACACTTTTACATTTAACATCTCTTAATCCTGTAGAAATTCTAACTTAAGTAAATGCTTATAAAAAGAGTAGGTGGACAATCATAATGAAATTTAGGATGTGATCCAAAGTAGCAGTCATACTAAGGCAATGTGAAGAGGATTAGAATTAAGATTTGGAGAAACTATTAATTCCATCAACAAACACATCATGTTGAGAACTAGCTTTCAGAAATTTCACATGACAGTTCATTCAAAGGTTGTGATAGATGATCTTTCATTTTATCTTTTCTGGAACTGAACGTCCGTATGATTTCCTAAAACTTTTTAAACTGAGTCACCACATCCTTTCTATGATACCATTGGTGTGTAAAAAGAAATTCTTAATTCCTTTTTACTTTAACGAGGGACCTGGCGGTCCATTTACCATAAAGATATGTAAGGATTAACCAGCCCACAGTGACAGGAAGTAGAAACCATAGAGACAGGAAGTGAGGTAGGAGAAGGTTATAAAAGGGGCCAGTCAATAGGTTGTTCTGTCAGTTGCTGACAGGACTGTTAGTTGCTGGCAGTTAGGGCTGGCAGTTGTGGGGAAATTGGCTGCTGGGTGTGAATTAGTCATTGGGTGTTGGTTGCTGGGTTGGTGATTAGTTGGTGATTGGGAGATATATAGAGAGAGATAGATTGATAGATTTTGTTTGGTGAACTGAGCTGACGGGTGATCATTGGACTTTCTCAAACAGGGGTTATTAGCTATAATTATAGGTAGTTATAGGTAGATAAAGGCAGTTTTAAGTAGCAATTATAGGTAGTTATAGGATAAATAGGATAGACATTAGGAAATTTTCTTTCTCTACCTCTTTTCTATATTTCCATCTTTTACTATATTCTTTTACTATCTCTATTTTAATAAAACTAAATTGTTAATTGCTAAAAGCTGGTAGAAAATTGCCAATTCATGTCCCTTGCCCATTTATTAATTGGGGAATGGCTTGATTTTTTATACAATTGATTTAGCTCCTTGTATATTTGAGTAATTAGACCTCGGTCAGAATTTTTTGTTATAAAGATTTTTTTCCCAGTTTGTTGTTTCCCTTCTGATTTTGGTTGCATTGTTTTTCTTTGTAAAAAAACATTTTAATTTAATATAATCAAAATTATTTATTTTACATTTTATAATTTTCTCTAACTCTTGTTTGGTTTTAAAATCTTTCCTGTCCCAGAGATCTGACAAGTATACTATTCTGTGTTCACCTAATTTACTTACAGTTTCCTTCTTTATATTTAAGTCTTTCACACATTCTGATTTTATCTTGGTGTAGGGTGTGAGATGTTGTTCTAAATCTAATCTCTCCCATATTGTTTTCCAATTTTCCCAGCAGTTTTTGTCAAATACTGGATTTTTGTCCCAAAAGTTGGGCTCTTTGGGTTTATCATATACTGTCTTGCTGACGTCACTTACTCCAAATCTATTCTACTGATCCTCCCTTCTATCTCTTAGTCAGTATTATATTGTTTTTTTTAAATGTTAAACATTTATTAATATTTATATTTTAGAAAAGTTAACATGGTTACAAGATTTATGCTCTTACTTTCCCCTTCACCCCCCCCACCTCCCCTCTCCCCTGGCCAATATGCATTTCCACTGGTTTTCATATGTGTCATTAATCAAGACCTATTTCCAAATTGTTGATAGTTGCATTGGAACGGTACTTTTGATCCCCAATCATGTCCACCTCGACCCATGCATTCAAGCAGTTGTTTTTCTTATATGTTTCCTCTCCTGCATTTCTTCCTCTGAATGTGGGTAGTGTTCTTTACCATAAATCCCTCAGAGCTGTCCTGTGTCATTGCATTGCTGCTGGTACAGAAGTCCATTGCATTTGATTTTACCATAGTATATCAGTCTCTGTGTACAGACTTCTTCTGGCTCTGCTCCTCTCACTCTGCATCAGTTCCTGGAGGTCTTTCCAGTTCACCTGGAATTCTTCCAGTTTATTATTCCTTTTAGCACAATAGTATTCCATCACCAGCATATACCACAGTTTGTTCAGCCATTCCCCAATTGAAGGACATACCCTCGTTTTCCAGTTTTTTGCCACCACAAAAAGCAAGGTTATAAATATTTTCGTGCAAGTCTGTTTATCTATGATCTCTTTGGGGTACAAGCCCAACAATGGTATGGCCGAATCAAAGGGCAGGCATTCTTTTATAGCCCTTTGAGCATAGATCCAAATTGCCATCCAAAATGGTTGGATCAGTTCACAGCTCCACCAGCAATGCATTAATGTCCCAATTTTGCCACATCCCCTCCAACATTCATTCTCTCCCCTTCTTTCATTTTAGCCATTCTGCTAGGTGTGAGGTGATACCTCAGAGTTGTTTTGATTTGCATTTCTCTAATTATTAGAGATTTAGAACACTTTCTCGTGTGCTTATTGATAGTTTTGATTTCTTTACCTGAAAATTGCCTATTCATGTCTCTTGCCCATTTATCAATTGGAGAATGGCATGATTTTTTATACATTTGATTTAACTCCATATATTTGAGTAATTAGACCCTTGTCAGAGTTTTTTGTTATAAAGATTTTTTCCCAGTTTGTTGTTTCCCTTCTGATCTTGGCTACATTGTTTTGGTTTGTACAAAAGCTTTTTAGTTTTATATAATCAAAATAATTTACTTTACATTTTGTAATTTTCTCTAACTCTTGCTTGGTTTTAAAATCTTTCCTTTCCCAGAGATCTGACAAGTATACTATTTTTTGTTCACTTAACTTATTTATAGTTTTCCTCTTTATATTCAAGTCATTCACCCATTCTGAATTCATCTTGGTGTAGGGTGTGAGATGTTGATCTAAACCTAATCTCTCCCATATTGTTTTCCAAATTTCCCAACAGTTTTTGTCAAATAGTGGATTTTTGTCCCAGAAATTGGGCTCTTTGGGTTTATCATATACTGTCTTGCTGACGTCACTTACCCCAAGTCTATTCCACTGATTCTCCCTTCTGTCTCTTAGCCAGTACCATACCGTTTTGATGACTGATGATTTATAGTATAGTTTAATATCTGGTACTGCTAGGCCCCCTTCCTTCACATTTTTTTTTCATTATTTCCCGTGATATTCTTGATCTTTTGTTATTCCAAATGAACTTTGTTATAGTTTTTCCTAATTCAGTGAAAAAGATTTTTGGTAGTTTGATAGGTATGGCCTAAATAGGTAAATTAATTTGGGTAGAATGGTCATTTTTATTATGTTGGCTCATCCTACCCATGAGCAATCAATGTTTTTCCAATTGTTTAGATCTAGTTTTAATCGTTTGGAAAGTGTTTTGTAGTTGCTTTCATATAATTCCTGTATTTGTTTTGGTAGATAGATTCCTAAGTATTTTATATTGTCTAGTGTGATTTTAAATGGTGTTTCTCTTTCTACTTCTTGCTGCTGTGATGTATTGGAAATATATAGAAATGCTGATGATTTATGTGCATTTATTTTGTACCCTGCAACTTTGCTAAAGTTGATGATTATTTCTATTAGCTTTTTAGTTGATTATCTAGGATTTTTTAAGTAGACCATCATATCATCTGCAAAGAGTGATCGCTTAGTCTCCTCATTGCCTGTTTTAATACCCTCAATTTCTTTTTCTTCTCTAATTGCTACTGCTAGTGTTTCTAGTACAATGTTAAATAATAGAGGAGATAATGGGCATCCTTGTTTCACTCCTGATGTTATTGGAAAGGCTTCTAATTTATCCCCATTGCATATGATGCTTGTTGATGGTTTTAGTTATATACTGTTTATTGTTTTTAGGAAAGGACCTTCTATTCCTATACTTTCCAGTGCTTTCAATAGGAATGGGTGCTGTATTTTGTCAAAGGCTTTTTCAGCATCTATTGAGATAATCATGTGATTTTTGTTTGTTAGTTTGTTGATATGGTCAATTATGTGGATGGTTTTCCTAATGTTGAACCATCCTTGCATTCCTGGTATAAATCCCACCTGATCATGGTGGATGATCCTCTTGATCACCTGCTGGAGTCTCTTTGCTAGTATTCTATTTAAGATTTTTGCATTTATGTTCATTAGGGAGATTGGTCTGTAGTTTTCTTTCTCTGTTTTTGATCTCCCTGGCTTTGGAATCAGTACCATATTTGTGTCATAAAAGGAATTTGGTAGGACTCCTTCTTCGCTTATTATATCAAATAATTTGTATAGTATTGGGATTAGTTGCTCTTTGAATGTCTGATAGAATTCACTTGTGAATCCATTAGGCCCTGGCAATATTTTCTTAGGGAGTTCTTTGATGGCTTGTTCAATTTCTTTTTCTGATATGGGATTATTTAGGTATTCTATTTCTTCTGCTCTTAATCTAGGCAATTTGTGTTTTTGTAAATATTCATCCATATATCTTAAATTGCTATATTTATTGCCATATAATTGGGCAAAATAGTTTTTAATGATTGCCTTAATTTCCCCTTCATTAGAGGTGAGGTCTCCCTTTTCATCTTTGATACTGTCAATTTGGTGTTCTTCTTTCCTTTTTTTAATTAGATTGACCAGTACTTTGTCTATTTTATCTGTTTTTTTTTTCAAAATACCAGCTTCTAGTCTTATTTATTAATTCAATAGTTCTTTACTTTTGATTTTATTAGTTTCTCCCTTGATTTTTAGTATTTCTAATTTAGTTTTCATCTGGGGATTTTTAATTTGCTCACTTTCTAATTGTTTAAGTTGCATGCCCAATTCATTAATCTCTGCCCTCCTTAATTTGTTAATATATGCACTCAAGGATATAAACTTCCCCCTGAGTACTGCCTTGGCCGCATCATACAGAGTTTGGTAGGATGTCACATCATTGTCATTCTCTTCAATGAAATTGTTGATTGTTTCTATGATTCCTTCTTTGACAAATTGGTTTTGGAGAATCATATTATTTAATTTCCAATTAGTTTTTGATTTGCCTGTCCAGGTGCCCTTACTAATTATTGTTTTTAATGCATTATGATCTGAGAAAGTTACATTTATTATTTCTGCTCTTTTGCATTTGTTTGCAATGTTTCTGTGCCCTATTACATGGTCAATCTTTGTGAATGTGCCATGTGCAGCTGAGAAGAAGGTGTATTCCTTTTTGTCCCTATTTATTTTTCTCCACATATCAATTAGATCTAATTTTTCTAGGACTTCATTCACCTCTCTTACCTCTTTCTTATTTATTTTTTGGTTTGATTTATCTAGATCTGAAAGAGGAATATTTAGATCTCCCACTAGTATGGTTTTACTCTCTATTTCCTTCTTGAGCTCTGCCAGTTTCTCCTTTATGAATTTGGATGCTATGCCACTTGGTGCATATATATTGAGCAGTGTTATTTCCTCATTGTTTATACTGCCTTTAATCAGGATGTAATGACCTTCCCTGTCTTTTTTAATCATATCTATTTTTACTTTGGCTTTGTCAGAAATCATAATAGCCACTCCTGCCTTCTTTTTCTCATTTGAAGCCCGAAAGATTTTGCTCAAGCCCTGAGCCTTAAACTTGTATATGTCCACCCGCCTTATATGTGTTTCTTGTAGACAACATATGGTAGGATTTTGGTTTCTAATCCACTCTGCTATTTGCTTCTGTTTTATGAGCGAGTTCATCCCATTCACATTCAGAGTTATAATTGTCAGTTGTGCGTTTGCTGACATTTTCGTCTCCTCCCCTATTCCTATCCCTTCTTCTTAAACTATTTCCTTTTAAACCAGTGGTTTACTTTAAGGCTGTATCCCTTATCCCCTCCCTTGATTAACTTCCCTTTATACCCCCTCCCTTATTATTCCCCTCTTTTTATTTTTAAAGGCCTAATTAATTCCCTCCCTCTTCTTCGCCCCTCCCTTTTTTGACATCTCCACTCCCCTGTGCCCCTTGGTTTATCCCTTCTGACTTTCTCAGTAGGGTTAGATAGAGTTTTATATCACAATGGATATAACTATTCTTCCCTCTCAGGGTTAATTATACTGAGCGTAAGGTGTAAATATTATCTCTTAATGCTCTCTTCCTCTCCTTCTTATAATAATATTCATCCCTTCTCCTTCCCATGCCCTCTTTGTGTGTAATAGAATATCCTATTTTTTTTATTCCTTCAAGATTCTCTTAGTGTCCTCTACTATTCATCCCCCTTTTTCCTTCCCACCCATATTATCTTAGACCATTTGGTATTCCAACCTCTCCCTATGAATAATTCTTCTAATTATTATAATAGTGAATGCTATAATGGTGAACAGAGTTCACTACAGAGAATTATACATAACATTTCCCCACATAGGAGTACCAATAATTAGATCTTATTGAAGCCCTTAAAGAGGCAAATTTAAAAAATATGAGTTTTCTTACTTTCCCTTCTGTTTCTTATTTACCTTTTCATGTTTCTCTTGATTTTTGTGATTGGATATCAAACTTTCCATTTAGTCCTGGTCTTTTCTGTGCAAATGCTTGGAAATTTTCTGTTTTGTTGAATGCCCAAACTTTCCCCTGGAAGAATATAGTCAGTTTTGATGGGTAGGTGATCCTTGGTTGTAAACCCAGTTCTCTTGCCTTTCTGAATATCATATTCCAAGCCTTGAGGTCTTTTAGTGTGGAGGCTGCCAGATCCTGTGTGATCCTGATTGGTGCTCCTTGATATCTGTATTGTCTCTTTCTGGCTTCTTGTAATATTTTTTCTTTTAGTTGGAAGCTCTTAAATTTAGCTATTATATTTCTTGGGGTTGTCTTTTCAGTATCTAGTGTAGAGGGTGGTCTATGGATCCTTTCAATGTCTATATTGCCCTCTTGTTGTAGAACTTCAGGGCAATTTTGCTGAATAATTTCTTTTAGTATGGAGTCCAAATTTCTATTAATTTCTGGTTTTTCAGGAAGACCAATGATTTTCAGGTTGTCTCTTCTAGACCGGTTTTCTTGATCTATCAGTTTCTCATTGAGATATTTCATGTTTCCTTCTATTTTATCTGTCTATTGACTTTGTTTTATTTGATCTTGCTCTCTGGATAGATCATTGGCTTCTACTTGCGCAGTTCTTGTCTTTAGAGAATGGTTTTCTGCTATAAGCTTTTGATTTTCCTTTTCAGTTTGGTCTGACCTGTTTTCCAGCTATTTGATTTTGGTCTCCAATTTGCTTGTCAGTTCTTTTGATTTGGGGGCATCTTTTTCTAATTGCTCAATTCTAGCCTTTAGAGACTGGTTTTCGGCTACAATCTTTTGGTTTTCCTTTTCAATCTGGTCATTTCTGGTCTTTGATTTACTTGCCTCACTTTCCAATTGTGAAATTCTGCTTTTTAAACTGTTATTTTCTTGCCAGATCTTTTCCATCTTTCTCATGATCTCAGATCTGAACTCTTCAAGTCCTTGTGACCCGTTTTCATTGTTTTGGGAAGGTTTGGATTGTTTGTTCTCCTCTACTGTTTCCTCTGTTGTCTGGATTTTTTCTGTGTAAAAGTTGTCAAGTGTTAAAGGTTTTTTCTTCTTCATCTTTCTCTTCTGGTTTTCCTGATGATTCTGGCTTGCCGTATTAAGCTGACTTCCCTCTCAGCTTTATGCTCGTGCCCAGGATCTGTTTGTGGCTCTTTAGAGATTCTGAGGTCTAAGGTATAATTGTTTTGGGACAAGCCTCCTGGTGGTCTCCTTGCTCGTTCTTTTGCCTGAAGCTCCTTTAACAGTCTCAGGGAGCTGCTTCCACAGTCAAGCACCTCTCTGCACTGGGTCCCCACTCAAGGTCCGCTCCTACACTCAGGATCAGCCGCTTCCTCCACGCCCCAGACTGCGCTTTAATCAGTGCCTCAGCCGCACCTGTGTCAGCCCCTTTGCCTGTGCCTGGGCTCAGGGTCTAGGCTCAGGGTCTGCGCTCAGAGTCCGCGAGTTCCTCAGCCTCCCAGGGGGTCCCAAGTCTTGCTGCTCCCAGGAACAAGCCCTGGTAAGCTGCCAATGACCTGACGGGTGCCCCAAACCTGCTCCGACTCCCAGTGCGCTGGCTTTGGAGTGGTAGGTGGTGTGGGGTGGGGGAGGGGGCTGGTCTGCTCCTGTTTTCGTGGGAGCTGTTTCACCCCTTTATAGCCCCGTTTCCACGTACCTCCAATGCTGCACCCTGTTGTGGGGTCCCTTCTTTCCTCTGGATTTGTTTTTATGTCTTCTTGAGGAGTCCTATATGCGTGGGTTAGGAGAAATCAAGCAGCTGCTTTTTACTCTGCTGCCATCTTAACCCCTATTATATTGTTTTGATGACCGCTGCTTTATAGTATAACTTAATATCTGGTACTTCTAAGCCACCTTCCTTCACGTATTTTTTCATTATTTCCCTTGATATTCTTGATCTTTTGTTCTTCCAAATAAACTTTGTTATACATTTTTCTAATGTAGTAAAAAAGGTTTCTGGTAGTTTGGCAGGTATGGCACTAAATAAGTAAATTAATTTGAGTAGAATGGTCATTTTTATTATGTTAGCTCATCCTACCCATGAGCAATCAATGTTTTTCCAATTGTTTAGATCTAGTTTTAATTGTTTGGAAAGTGTTTTGTAGTTATGTTTGTATAATTCCTGTATTTGTTTTGGTAGATAGATTCCTAAGTATTTTATATTGTTCAGGGTAATTTTAAATGGTGTTTCTCTTTCTACCTCTTGCTGCTGTGATGTGTTGGAAATATATAGAAATGCTGATGATTTATGTGCATTTATTTTGTATCCTGCAAAATTGTAAAAGTTGTTGATTATTTCTATTAGCTTTTTAGTTGATTCTCTAGGATTTTTTAAGTAGACCATCATATCATCTGCAAAGAGTGATAGCTTAGTCTCCTCCTTGCCTATTTTAATACCTTCAATTTCTTTTTCTTCTCTAATTGCTATTGCTAGCATTTCTACTACAATGTTAAATAAAAGAGGTGATAATGGGCATCCTTGTTTCACACCTGATCTTATTGGAAAGGCTTCTAATTTATCCCCATTGCATATGATGCTTGTTGATGGTTTAAGATATATACTGTTTATTATTTTTAGGAAAGAACCTTCTATTCCTATACTTTCCAGTGTTTTCAATAGGAATGGGTGCTATATTTTGTCAAAGGCTATTTCAGCATCTATTGAGATAATCATGTGGTTTTTGTTGTTTTGCTTGTTGATATGGCCAATTATGTGGAAATTTTCAGATAAAGAAATAAAAAGTATCAATAAGCACATGAGAAAGTGTTCTAAATCTCTAATAATTAAAGAAATGAAAATCAAAACAACTCTGAGGTATCACCTCACACCTAGAAGATTGGCTAAAATCATAGCAGGGGAGAGTAATGAATGTTGGAGGGGATGTGGCAAAATTGGGACATTAATGCATTGCTGGTGGAGTTGTGAACTGATCCAATCATTCTGGATGGCAATTTGGAACTATGCCCAAAGAGCGATAAAAAAATGCCTGCCCTTTGATCCAGCCATACCATTGCTGGGATTGTACCCCAAAGTGATCACAGATAAACAGACTTGGACAAAAAATACTTATAGCTGAGCTCTTTGTGGTGGCAAAAAACTGGAAAGCAAAGGTATGCCCTTCAATTGGGGAATGGCTGAACAAATTGTTGTATATGCGGGTGATGGAATACTATTGTTCTCAAAGGAATGATAAACTGGAGGAATTCCATGTGAACTGGAAAGACCTCCAAGAATTGATGCAGAGTGAAAGGAGCAGAGCCAGAAGAACATTGTACACAGAGACATATACTGTGGTAAAATCGAATATAATGGATGTCTGTACTAGCAGCAATGTAATGACCCAAGACAATTCTGAGGGATTTATGGAAAGAAACACTACCCACATTCAGAGGAAGAACTACAGGAGTAGAAACAAAGAAGAAAAACAACTGCTTGGACACTTGGGTTGATGAGGACATGATTGGGGATGTAGACCTGAAAAGACCACACCCATGTAACTATCAATAATGTGTAAATAAGTCTTGACTGACACACATAATAAAACCAGTGGAAATGCAAATAAGCTACAGAGGAGTGGGGTGGGGGTGATGGAAAGAGGGTGTAGGGGGTGAAGGGGAAAGTAAAAAGGGGAAAGTTATGTAACCATGGAAAATTTTTCTAAAAATAAAAAATTACTAAAAAAAATAAAAGCTGGTAGAAGTTTTCTTTTCTCTGACTTAAAGGGATAATATTAATTTACAACTCTACTATATTCTCATTAAAACTTAAATTATTAAAAGCTGCTCTCTTATTTTGTCAAAACTCTTCATTTAACCCTTATTGGTATGTTTTCTTTCCTCAGAAGAATTTAAATTTTTCAAGGGCAAAGACTGTCTTGATTACTTGCATTTATATCCTAAAGCCAAATATTTATTAAGCATTTACTATGTGCTAGGCATTATGCTCAGTGTCTGAGATACATAGAAAGGCAAAAAAGGGTGATCCTTGCTCTCAAGGAACACATAATTTAATGTGAAAGACAACATGAAAACAAATGTATACAAACAAGATTTACAAAGGATAAATTAGAGATAATTTCAGAAGGATGGAATTTCCCTGGACCTTTACAGAATCCAGGAGATAAAGATGAGGTGGGAGAAATTTATAGGTATGAAAGACAGCCAGTGAATACTCCTGAAGTAAGGAAGTGGCATATCCTGAGGGAGGTCTAAAAAGAAGGCCAGTATTACTGGAACAGAGTACACAGAGGGGAGTAAAGTAATGGAAAATAGGAAGGGACAATATTATAAAGTCTTTAAAAGCCAAATGCGTGATTTTATATTTGATCCTGGCCTTCTCAAAAGATCATTTTGACAGATACACAGAAGATGGACAAGAATGTGGAAATACCTAAGGAAGGGAAACCAATAGCCAAATACTACAATAGTCTATACATGAGGCAATGAAGGATTACACCATAGCACTTAGCAAAGTTCCTGCCATACAGTTAGTGAATATTGAATTATTGACTTCTTTTGAGTTCCAGTAAGATGGCGGAGTAGACAGAGAGAATCTTAAAACCTCCGCACCCTTACACATCGAGATAGAAAACAATGTGCTTCGAGAAGAAAGAGGACCGAATCTAAGAACAGGACAGAGCAGGGGGAACCCTACTGCAGCATAACTAAAGAGGTATGCCAAGAAAAAGGCTTCAATACTTGAACTGTCAGGACTGAGGGCGTAGAAGGGGAATCCCAGGATCCCAAGATGCCTCCTCCATGCGCTGTGCGGAGTCTCCAGCTGCCCAGGAAATCTCAGGGCTGGTGGATGCACGGGTCGGGAGAGAGGGCCTTGTTGGCATAGGACTCAGGGAGTCAAACACAGACACTGGAGAGGTGACTGGAGGAGAAAACCAGAGAAACGCAGCAAAAACGCCCAGAAGATGTTGGCTTAGAGAGAGCCAAACCCCAGAGCAAAGACAGAGATAGAGAACGCAGGGTTTCAAGAGGAAAGAAAACCAGATCAAACAGTGGATAGCGCAGGGGGACCCCACTGCAGGAGAGCTCAGTTCAGCAAAAAAAAAAAAAAAAAAAAAAAAAAAAACGCTCCTTCTTTTCACCCCACCTTTTTTGGGTTTTTTTTTTGTTTGTTTGTTTGTTTTTCCCTCCCCTCAAGGCTTTGAGGTTTTAGCCTCAGGGCAGACTAATCCAATCCATACAGATTTAATCCCAACAATTGGACAGACAAGAAGTCTTCCAAGGGCAGAGAAAGTAATTTACCCCTGGGGAGAAGATCTTTCATCAAAGATCATTAATACATCTGCTCAAATTAGCAGAATAAGGAAGGGAAAAAACATGAGTAAGCAACAGAAAAAGAGAAAAGAAATGACAATTGACAGCTTCTTTCAAGGAACTGAAAAGAGAGCAAATGAAACAGAAATAGAAGAAGAGGAAGTAGTTCCAGTGAACTGGACACAGGCTTTGGAAGATCTCAAAATTCAATTAACTCAATAATTTAAAACTCAATTAATTCAAGAACTTCAGGAACTCAAAAAAAACAATCAAGAGAGGCTGAAGACAATTTGAAAAAGGAAATACATGAGCTAAAACAAGAAAATAAAGTATTAAAAGCCAGAATTGGCCAGCTTGAAAATGAAGCAAAGAAGGCAAAAGATGATCTACAAAGAAAATTGGACCAGAATGAGAAGGATGACCAAAAAGCCAGGGATGAAATTCAGTCTTTAAAAAACAGAACCAGGGAAATTTTTTCTAAAAATAAAAAATTATTTAAAAAAAGAATATTGAATTATCTGGATTAGTAAAACTTTGAAAAAGAGAAAATTAAAAATGGATTTCATCCCTCAGTGATCCCCCTGATCCCTTCCATTTCTCCAAAGACAATATTAGAGAGGTAGGAAAATGGCCCAATGGTGCTAATCACACATTTTTCAGGTGTTCTAAATGTACCTTATCTGATGAGATACTACTAGAGGAGCTGAATCATATCAACCTTGACATTTTCATTACAAATAAAACAAGAAGACAAAAGGAAGATGAGGCTAAATGGGAGGATAACTGACAGATTTTCTGTAGAGGGACAAATAAAGGAACTGATGTAGTTGTTAATATTATGCCTCCCAAGCTACCAGAAAGAAGCATCATTAGTGAAATTCTTGATCATCTTGTCTTACAAGGTTGATGATAAAAATTTGCTAAAAAATAATGATAATCAAAGATAATTAAAGCTTACTTGCCAATGCCTGATGCAAAGGATAAGGATGTATGAGCTTCATTTTCTAGGCCTTTGGGAAACCAGAGGGCCTGCTTTGAATTGGGCTATCAGCCATCTCTGGCCTTGCTCTTAGTAAGCAGGAGAAGGAGATGGGCTGTTCTGTCTATTAGGGGACACTAATCAATCTCAGATCAGGAGCCTCAGGAAGTCTTTGCATCTGAGGATTCAGTCTAGAAACAGTGTCCTTACTCCACATGAAGGACATCTCCTCAGTGTGCCTTACTTGTGCTTTACAAGAAACCCCTGCCATCTTGGGATGAGGCTTTAGGGAAGTTAGGGAGGATAAGTTAGTATACATATTAGGAATAAATATTCTAAGTCACTGGGGTCTTAGAACAATAATAAATCCTGCTCTTTGGTGAGTCAAAGGTCTTAAGGGCTTAATTCTCTATCATTACTGGACTATAGACCATAACAAACTGGTCATTTTCCAGTCATGTGGCAATCAAATTTAGACCTCCTGCTTTGCTTGTCCCTAAGCTTGAGTCAATACTTTCTAAGTAAAAAGTCCTCTCCCATTTTGCCCCTTCCTATCTCTGCCATCTTCCTCCACTGTCCATATTTTTCTTTGTCCTTTTCTTTTACTCCATCCTCTGAAAAACAGACAATATTTACTTCAAAACCCTTCTCTCCCCTCAAACTTCCTTATTTTTATTCATAGAAATACTGTCTTACCCGTCACAAAGGTTCAGAAACTCTGGAGTTATTCTATATATCCTAACATCTCCCCAGGGGGAGACAATCATCACCACACTCTTGGCCCTGATTTCCCCTCAGATCTTGATAGATACAACTAAGGATCCTGAGCCAAAGAGCCTTGGGAATGCCAGGGCCTTCCAAACTATCAGACCACAAATATATTTAAAGGGAGAAACTGTCAAAATCTATTTATCACCTCTGATAAGGACTGCTTAGTTGATAAGAAACAATCTTGACTGTTACCTCATACCTGCTTCTCTGAATGCCATTGAGTCACCAGTATTTTATATATGAAACTTCAAACTCCCTTTCATACAAAAGCACAGAGAGAGTTTTTCAGCTTCATAGACATTGCAATGAGTTTAGACAACACACAGAAACCTCAGAAACTTCAAGGTGAAGATAAGAACCAGGCTGGACCTTCAGCTATGTGATTATCAGATTATCAACAAGCCAAGTCTGAGAATACTTTTCTCCGGGGCAAAATGCCCGGCTAAACTAAGGTGTCAGCCTCGGGTTGCCAAGCAGTTGCATTTCTTACCAAAGGGGAAGAATGTTAACCTCTTGACTACTGGATTGCTAAGAGCTTAAAGCTTTTCAGTAAGGAATGGTGTGGATCAGAAAAGGAGTCAAAAGAGGAGTCTCAGAGTTTTATCTATTTGAGACTCTTTCTCTTATTGGCTTCCCACAAGAAACCATGGTAGAGATTGAGCCCAACTTCTTCACAATCATCAACAACAACCAGTGGCCAACCACCCCCAAGAGGCAGATAGGCACAGGAGTCCTGGAAGCAGAAGCACCTTCCAAAACCACTCTTTTAATTTGAGTCAGACCACACAGCCATTATCTGGGGAAGCAACTATTCCTTACAAGATGCCAAGCAATTTCCACTCACATAGGAAGCAAGATATCTTAGCTCAAGCAGCAAGGAATCCTGAGGGAGAAAGTGGGGAAGAAGTAACACCATCCAGGCAAATCAGAGCACCACCAGGACCTTGGCCAGTATTTCCTCATAACCCTGATCAAGACAGCTCAAGACTCCAAATTCAAGAGCCCTGAGATTAGCAATGTTTCCAGCCTGCTGTCTTGAGCCATCATTCTGGGGAGCACCACCCCCACCCCGAGATGAAGGCTAATAGCACCCCTATCCTGCAGATGCTCCAGTTACATCTCTTGAAGACTCAGAAAAGAAAGCTCTTGCCATCAGAGTTCTCAGCACTGTCAACTGTCTTCACCATCTTAAAATTGTATGATTTCATCAGCAGAAATAGCGTGAACTACACGGCATTGCCATTTTCTATGCTGCTGCAACCTAAGGACCAGGGGCTTTTCCATATGACTTACAGGCATACATGTTTTCTCTCCCATTAGAATGTGAGCTCAGTGACAGAAACTGTCCTTCCCTATTTGTATCATCCCCAGTGCTTAGGCCAATGCTTTGCACAGAATAAGCACTTGATAAATGCTTCATTCATTAATTTCCTTAACCACCAAAGGTTAATAAATCTTCAGTCTACAACATCACTTACATCTGTTCTCTTATTTTCACTCGCATAATCTCTACAATACTTTAGGCTTTAATGAAATCATAGATCTAGATCAAAAGAAATAATCAAAAATAGGGTCTATGTCCTAATAGGTGTATTCTAGCAGCACTTTTTTGGTTTTATTTCATTTGATTAATAGTGTTTAATAATATAAAACACCCACAAATTATTATATATGTGCATTAAGGAAGAACACAGAATCATTCAAACACACACACATAGTAGAACTGAAGAAGTAACTTTAGGATAAATCAGTTCTGATGATATTTTTCCTATATTCACTTTTGATTTTAAGCAAATGTAAATTTACATTCAATGACATTTTACTAAGGATACTGATCTATTTTAAAATATTTATGTTATTATTCTCAAATGAATTGTTACCCATAATGTATTTCTAAGCATTTTTCTCAGTAATATTTTATGATGGTTTTTTTTTCAATTACATATGGAAACAATTTTTGACATTTGTTTTCTGACATTTTATAATCCAGATTCTCTCCCTCCTTCTCTCCCCTCCTGGAAATAGCAAGTAATCTAATATAGGTTATACATCTGCTACCATGCAATATATTATTTCCCTATTTGTTATGTTTTGAAAGAAGACGCAACACATAAAAGAAAAAACTCATGAAGGAAATAATGTGGAAAATGGCATGCTTTAATCTACATTCAGATTTCAGCAGTTCCTTCTATAGCAGTAGATAACATTTTTCCTTGTAAGTCCTTTGAAGTCATCTTAGGTCATTTCAACACTGATAATAGTTAAATCATTCACAGCTGACCATCGTACATTATTGCTGTTCTATGTACATGTATTCCCCTAGTTCTGCTCACTTCATTTTGCATCACTTAATATAAGCATTTCAAGCTTTTTTTTTCTGAAATTGTCCTGTTAGTCATTTCTTATGACACAATAATATTCCATTACATTCATATACTACAGCTTGTTCAGCCATTCGCCAGTTGATGGATGTCCTTTCAGTTTCCAATCCTTTGCCACCACAGGAAGAACTGCTATAAATATTTTTTTTCAAGTAGGTCCTTTCCCCCTTCCTTTCTTTTATCTCTTTGGGATATAGGCCTATATTGCTAGATTTTCTTCATATTAACTTTTGCTAACAATAGATATCTTATTAAACCTAAATTAAATTCAATTTAGGTTTATTAAAAGAACAAATTAATGAGGTTATGAGGCCATGTATTTGACATTCCCTTGAAGATTTCACCCTGCCAGAACTGTAGCTATTCAAATTTCCTTTCACCTTAGTTCTAGTTTTACTAGCAAATAAAATAAAATTGATATAAATTGTATAATTGTGCTATTTGCTCCAAGCAAGAAGGAGAAGGGGCTCAGGGAAAATAATAATAGTAATAATTGGCATATATTCCTGAGTTCACAAAGGACTTGACATACATAGATTATTTCAAAATGGCTATATAAAAAGCTTGTGAGTTTCATAATGTTATTCCTATTTTATACTTGAGGAAACTGAGTTTCAATTTAAGCAACTTGCCTACAATCACTAGAAAACCTAAAATATAAGTTTAATAGTTGAATCAAAGGTATCTAACTTATTTAGCTCTTTTAAATTTATGCTGAATTAGTTCAAGAAGCTCTTTTGTGATGGGTCAAAAAGAAAAAAAAACTCCTTCCAAAAAAAGACTATTTCTGAAAACATGTTGACACATAAATCATCTGGCATGAAATAAGCAGTGAGATAAGAATCTCTAAAATGCCATTTCCTCAGGTAAAAAAAGTGATTATATTGTAATTTGAACAAGGAAACATTTTTATACTACATGTTTAATTAGTATTTATCATTCCTTATTTTGCATATGCTTTGAGATTGAACATAGGATATTAATCTCTGGTGGTTTCTATTAGCCTTGTTTCACATCTGTTGTTCTTCAGTTGTTGTTGGTTTTTTGTTGTTTTTTTTTTTTGAATTATGGTCTGGTAACTATTTATTATTCACAGGCTCAGAGGAACCTACAGGCCCAGAAAACCATAAGTATGAAGGAGGTCCTTTTCTTAAAATAAATCTTCCAGAATAGACTGGAGCAAGAGCTACCAATATTGGATTATTTTTATAAAAGCAATGGGAATACTATAACATTATATGAGGAGCTATTACTAGCCAGAGAAAGCTTCCTGTAGCTATTCAATTTGCTAGTTTCAACTGGTATATGCTTTCAGACTCTAACAGAAGCAGCAGAACCAATGAAATACAATTCAGGAATGAGGAACTAAACCTAAAAATAGATAGACACTGACAGGGAGAGGAAAGCTGGAGGGCAGAGGGGAAGGGGAATGGTTACCATGATGTGAAGAAAATTAGCACTGTCCCCCAACTAAATTCAAGTGAAATCTGGTGTGAACCAGATGTTTATTTCCAGATATCTGCCCCATTTCCTCTGCATTCACTCAAGCCTCACCTGGACTATATTTTGCCTTTGAATCAAAGGCAGAATTTCAATCTTTTATTGGAATATATTGAAAATCTTAGGGAATAAAGATTACCTGGAATCTTAAGCAGTGCATGAATGCATGAATGGATCAGGAGAAAAACAATAATGGCAATAAAAATATGAAAAGATTTAGAACCCTGATTGAAGCAGTGCCAAATGACTTCAGAAGCCTGACAATGAACTATGCTTCCTATTTCATGGCAAAGAAGTGGACAACAGTGAAAGAATGAGAAATATCTTCAGATGTGGCTACCACGTTTAATTGTTTTGCTTGTCTATTTGTTTGCTACAAGGGAAGGTTTCTATTTGTGGGAGGGAGAAGGTGAATTAGTGGGTAGAGTAAGAAATGGAAAAAAGGATGAAAAAGCATGAATAAAAAAATTAAAAATACTCAGAAAAGAATGAAACTTAAGTAGACATAAATAACAATTTTATTTCTGTATTATTAATTTAATATACTTTAAACCACTAGCAACAATTTTTTATTTCATATATTTTACTGTTGTTTTCCTTCTTTCTATATTGGTATTTGTGGCTCTTTATTATAAAAATATTAACTACACAATGCAATCTCTGAAATGTTATTATGTTCAAAATGTGATGGGTTTCATTTCTTATTCATTTTTATTTTAAAATACTTTTTTTAAAATTTTAAACCCTTACCTTCTGTGTTAACTTATAGGTGGAAGATTAGTAAGGGTAGGCGATGGGGGTGAAATGACTTGCCCAGGGTCACACAGCTGGGAAGTGGCTGAGGCCGGATTTGAACCTAGGACCTCCCGTCTCTAAGCCTGGCTCTCAATCCACTGAGCTACCCAGCTGCCCCCTTAAAATATTTTTCTATGTTTACATGATTCATTTTCTTTCCCTCCCCTCAGAGCCAAAAAGCAATTCCACTGGGTTGCACAAATGTTATCACTTGATAACGTTCATTTTTACTATAGAGTGATCATTTAAAGCCTAACATCACATACCCGTATATAGATATGATAAGTGATATCATCTCTTCTTCTTTTGCATTTCTACTTCCATAGTTCTTTCTCTTAGCCAGGACCATATACTTTCAATGATCACTGCTTTATAGTATACTTTGAGATATGGTAGCACTAGGCCTCCATCCTTCACATTTTTTCATTAGTTCCCTTAATATTCTTGATCTTTTGTTCTTCCAGATGAACTTTGTAATAATTTTTTCTAATTCTATAAAAAAGTGTTTTGGCAGTTTGATAAGTATAGTACCGAATAAGTAAATTAATGTAGGTAGGATAGTCATTTTTATTATATTAGCTCATAATACCTATGAGCAATAGATGTTTTTCCAATTGTTTAGATCATTTTATTTGTGCGAAGAGTTAATATTGCCTAGAGGAATTTCAAATGGAATTTCTCTTTCTAACTCTTGTTGCTGGGTTTTGTTGGAAACACAGGAATGGTGATGATTTATGTGGGTTTATTTTGTACCCTGCAACTTTGCTAAAGTTATTGATTATTCCTAATAGTTTTTAATTGATTTTCTAGGATTCTCTAGGTATACCATAATTTCATCTGCAAAGACTGATAGTTTAGAGTCCTCATTGCCTACTTTGATCCCTTCAATTTCTTTTTCTCCTCTAATTGCTATTGCTAGCATTTCTAGTACAATATTAAATTGTAGTAGTGATAATAGGCATCCCTGGCTTCACTCATGATCTTATTGGGAAGGTATCTAACTTATCCCCATTGCAGATGACACTTGTTGACAGTTTTAAGTAAATACTGTTTATTATTTTGAGGAAAAGCCCTTTTATTCCTATATTTTCTAGTGTTTTCAATAGGAATGGATGCTGTATTTTCTCAAAGGCTTTTTCTACATCTATTGAGATAATCATGTGATTTCTGTTAGTTTGGTTGTTGATGTGGTCAATTATGCAGATGATTTTCCTAATACTTAACCATCCTTGCATTCCTGGTAAAAAAAATCCCACCTGGTCATAGAATCCTTGTGATAAATTGCTGTAACCTTTTAGCTAGCATTTTATTTATTATTTTTGCATCTGATCTTCATTAAGGATATTGATCTATAGTTTTCCTTCTCTATTTTTTGTTGAACTTCATTTTCCAACCATGAAAATGTGTGATTATTTTAAAGTAGATTTCTTACATGAACTTATCAAACTAGCATATTATTAACTATTATAAAAATGACATGAGCTCTTATTTTGAAAAGAGCTGTAAGAATCCACTATATGTCTTTCAGACAACAAAAGTACATGAGTATTTAAACTCATCCTGAGGGCAGTGGATTGAAACCTAAATCTGAATATTGGAAATTGTCATCCCAAATCAACAGTAATCCTAGGAGAGACTACCACAAGCCCCGAGAGAAGGGCAGAGTTCCGCCATGTTAAATGTTTTTGAACTGGCCTAAAGGCAGAGAGTGTCAACACCCATGCTGGAGTTTAGGTTAGGATGGGAAATGGCAGTAATCAGATGATCAGGAAGAAAGAGAAATACTAGTAGGAGCTTTAAATAAATAGTAATAGAAATGTTGATACGGCTTGAACTCCAGACACTGCCCTATCTATGCAAACACCTGGCAATGGCATGAGACTGACAGGTACTATCGTGTGGTTTTCATTCCCTTTGGGACTAGCAAAAGGATAGTAAAGTTTACTACATTTCCCAGAAGCCTGAAAGGATAAGCACTATCCCTTTGGTTTTCCCTATGTCTTTAAGCTATTGTTGACTCCTATAAATTACGACAAATTATCTGTGATTCATGACTCTTCATGGGTTGTGTGTGAGGAAGAGAAGACAGTGGAGGATGTTAATGAGCAGCCTGACAAAAACTGAACTATGACAGCTCTGTGGTTTATACTTCTGACCAAAAGGGACTCATAAGCTACTAACTAGCAGAAGATAGATGAACCGCATTACTTGGGACAAATCATCCCCAGGCTAATGGAGTTATTAATGAGTCAAATTTAGGTGACTTAGACTGGCAAGTAGTACCAGAAGTCTTCGCTGGTCTCTACAGTGAAGGATAATCTTTGACTACAGAGCATTACTTTTTCCTGACTGTGAGCCTACAAGTGAGAAAAGAAAGATGGATTCTGAAACAATATGCCCTGCCCATATTCCTACAGTGGGGAGGAGGCAGAAGAGTCAGAAAGTATTCCTTTTCTTTTCACTTTCTGCCCTAAACCTCTAAACTTTGCCAGATAGTGACACTTAATTAAATAAGTAACATACTTTTTCTAGTATATTCTTTTAAAATCATTAATCAGACTCGATCCCAATATAATATGGTGCAAATAAAATGTAACACCAATGGAAGGCCTTCCATGAATTACTTTTAGCCCTAATACAAGGGGTTCACAAATCCTCTTTTGCCTGGCATGGCACTGACAATCAGGAAATGAAAGCTATAAAGTTTTTCTCAGCCTTAGAAAAGTAGAAAAGATATGTCATGAACATTATGCAAACTAGTGATAACTTTATTTAAAACTCCAACTGTGAAATTAGCACCAGCTAGAGTTGGGACCTGTAAATAAGTAGGAAAATATTAAAGTGGAAATTATCTATAATATTCTTCTAACATTTTGCCTACTCTTCAAATATTGTTCCTCATGAATGCTGTTTAATTGTCTTTAGTTGACATTAACTAAGTGTTTTTTTTTAACTGAATTGAAAGTTCTTTACTTATGTTCATCTTTGAGGGGGGAATGACCATATAATTTTTTTGGCTATCTCATTTTAATTTATTTTTCTCAAAATTATATGAAAAAACTTCAATATTAATTTTTAAAATTTTTAAATTTTAATTCTCTCAATTGTTCCCTATTACCTTCTTGAGAAGACAAGCAATTTTATATATATATATATATATATATATATATATATCTGAAGTCATACAAGGCATATTTCCATGTTAGTATTGTTGCAAAAGAAAACACAGGCCAAAAAAAAGGAAAGAAAAAGAAAGTTTTTAAAAATATGAAGGATAGTTAGGTGGCTCAGTGGATTGAGAGCCATGGCTAGAGATGGGAGGCCATGGGCTCAGAGCTGGCCTCAGACAATTCATAGCTGTGTGACCCTGAGCAAGTCATTTAACCTCATTTGCCTAGACCTTACTGCTCTTCTAACTTGGAACCAATACACAGTATTGATTCTAACTAATGAAATTATAAGGTGTTTGTTTTTTAAAGAATGCTTTGGTTTGCATTCAGATGCCATCGATTCTTTCTCTGGAGGTAGATAACATTTTTTTTTTATCGTAGGTCAGAAATGTCTTGGATCAATGAATTGATAAGATCACTGATCATTGATCATTGTATAATATTGCTATTACTGTGTACAATGTTTTCCTGATTCTGTTCACTTTGCATCAGTTCATATTAATCTTTCCGTTTTTCTGAAAATCTCCTGCTAGTATTCCAGCATAGCCATATGCCAAAACTTGTTCAGCCATTCCTCAATTAATGAATATCCTCTCAATTTCTAACTCTTTAACAATCAAAAACACTTTTATAAATATTTTTGCATATGTAAGTTCTTTCTTTTTTCCTTTGATCTTGTGATTTAAACGTAATGGTTGTATTGCCCTAGTAGGGCAGCTAGATTATTCAGTGGAGAGTGTGCCAGGCCTGAAGTCTAGAAGATGCTTCTGAGTTCAAATCTGGACTGAGATACTTACTAGCTGTATGACCATAGGCAAGAAATCACTTATCCTCATTTGCATCAGTGTCCTTATCTGTAAAATGAGCTGGGGAAGGAAATGGCAAGTCACTCCAATATCTAAGCCAAGAAAACGCCAAATAGAGTCACAAAGAATTGCACACAATGGAACAGCAACAACAACAACTGGTACTGCTGGGTCAAAGGGTATGTAGTTTTATAGCCCATTGGGTATAGTTCAAAATTGCTCTCCAGAACAGTTGAATCAGTTCATAACTCTCATACTAGTGCATCAATGTCCCAATTTTTCCTCATCTCCAACCTTTGTCATTTTCCTTTTCTAAATGACCATATAATGCTGATCACTATGCTAATAGAGTCAAAGCTCAACAATAACAGAAGCTCTTTGAGATCAGAGAATATTTGCTTTTTTATCTTTGTATTCTCAACATTTCCCACAGTATACATAGTAGGCATTTAATGAAGGTCCAGTGAATTAAATTGAATCAGCAATTCTATTTTGAACCTTCATTTATGGAAATGGCCTTTATTACTGATGGTTATGCCAATAGAGCTCACACTCTGGCAGGCAACAACAAGCCCAAAGGTTGTTGTATGCAGATTTAGTGATGATATCAGGCAATTCACCAAAAATGATCCCTATGAAGATCAGAGAAGCATATCACCAAAAGGTTTGCTGCAATTGTTCCAACCATAACAACTACTACAACATGTCTACTAAGATATGGAAGAATTGCCAACTATAATTAACTTCCTTTTCCAATTAATGGAACCACTCTCTGTCCAATTACTCACTCTAGAAAACTGGAAGTTGTCATTATTTTTCCCTTTTCATAATCCTTCCTCATGAGAAGCAGGACCATCTCTAGTCTATGCTTCATCATCTGATGACTGTACTATTTTTTACCAGACCCT
This sequence comes from Gracilinanus agilis, assembly GCF_016433145.1. NCBI lineage: Eukaryota > Metazoa > Chordata > Mammalia > Didelphimorphia > Didelphidae > Gracilinanus > Gracilinanus agilis. The sequence continues at coordinate 20,495,141 of NC_058135.1, read as the reverse complement.
TAATTGGTGTCCATCCTTTCTGCTTCTATCCCATACTGGTGCCAAAATAATCTTCCTGGTCAAAATGACAACGAAAGCATACACTTTTTCAATTATTTATTTAGGTATATGTTTTGGGGCTTTGGTTTTATGAGATTATTAACTTACAATAATGAACAATATGGAAATATATTTTGCATGATAATACATGCATAACCCAGAAAAAAATCTTCCCAAGATACAAAACTAACCAGTTTGCTAGGTAGTTCTAAAACCTTCCATTGTTCTTATGACCATAAATGGGGGGTGGGGGGAGAGACTACTATAATGTAGCCTGTATAATCTTGCTCCAAAATGCATTTACATCCTTTACTTTACTTGACTCTCCAGAGCAAACTCTCTTTTCACATCAAACACTAACACTATCAGCTTTTCTCAGCCTGATCTTTGCTTGTGTACTTTCCCACTTCAATTCATTTACACAGGACATATTTCATGCCCATAATGTACAGCCCCTTATTATAGTCAAAATTCATTTCATTTTTCTAGGGTCAATTAAGATGCTAGTTTTCCCTTAATTTTTCCAGGGAAAGCTGTACCTTCCCTCCTTGAGTTTTCCTTAAATACTCTCTGCATTACTTTTTGCTTTCACTGTACTCTACCTCATTGGAACTTAGTCATAAATGTGCTATTTCTTCCCCAGTAAGCTCCTGAAGAACAGAGATGACAAGAATGTCATTTTTTTCATATTTTTATCCCCAAAGATTAGTACAATGTCTTGCATATAGTAGATGCCTATTAAAATTTTTATTATTATTTTTTACTTGAATTTGGATGTCATCAGCATACAGATGGTTGGAAATTTGATAAGTGTAAATTGAAGCTACTGTCATTATGAAGCTACTGAAGCAGAAATCAGAGACATCTATTTATACAAAGCATCCCCAAAATCACAAGTCACCCTCTCTAATTTGCTGAGTGACATATGATGAGTTTTAGATCAATCCCCTCATAACACTCACTATTTAATGAGCAGATGTTATTGCAATTTCCCTAGTGTTCCTTGTTCAGTAAATGTTTGCTACAAAACTTAAAGGCTAAATATAAGAGACCTGAGAAATAATTACCTATGCACTTTTTTATTGTTCTTTGTAATAGTGGAAAGACAGTAATCTACTTCCAATCAGCCATGTCAGAAGGTGGGTCTCTTATATTCTTCAGCTGCATGAACAATGTAGTTAAAATTGGTACACATCAGTCAGAGTAAAAAAAATTATGTAACTTTGGTGATAAAATTCCATTCCAGGAGACTTGCCTGATTACAGATGCAGTATGATGTTTTATGTTACTTCTGATTACTTGTTGCCCACTGAGGCAGGTTTGTTTTAAGAATGTTTTTATTCCAAACTGGTGAAGGGGGGCAGGTAGGTGATTCAGTGGACATAGAGCCAGGCCTAGAGGTCCTGGATTCAAAGATGGCCTGAGATCCTTCCTACCTGTGTGACCCTGGGCAAGTCACTTAACCCCCATTGCCCAGCCTTTATCACTCTTCTGCTTTGGAACCAATACACGGTATTGATTCTAAGATGGAAAGTAAGTGTTCTAAAAATAAAGTAGTGAAGAGGGGTCACTAGATGACACCATGAATAGGGAGCCAAGTCTAGAGACAGGAGGTCCTGGAATCAAAGATGGCCTCTGATACTTCTTAGCAGTGTGATCAAGTTACTTAAACCCCAGTTGCCTAGCTCTTACCACTCTTCTACCTTGGAACTAGTAATTAGTATCAATTCTAAGGCAGAAAGTAAGGATTTAAAGATAAATAAATAAAATGGTAAAGGTAATAGTCAAATATAGTGATACCATTAAAGGAATCTTTTGCAATTTTCTTTTTATGCATTAACAGGTACAGATTAGTTTAGACCCAATGACAGAAAGTCCTAAAACTGTGATTCATTTTTTTAATTAGTATTATCATCTTTGTACCCTATGAAACTTTCTGAACCTATAAGTTACAGAGTAGTTGCCAATGAGCCTTAATGGAGCAAGTTTCCTCATCAGGAATTCCTATACCATTAGAATCACAAGACCAAACCAAAACACAATTATCCTTTTTTGTACACAATACTGCTTTTAGTAAAATCTTTTTTCCTCATTACAAAAACTCTTTTACAAGATGTGAAGTGACCCAGAAGTTGGGCAATAAAATTTCCTTCCTATTACAACTTTATTGTTTCATGAGTTGGAACAACTAGCAGTATATTAACAATGGTAAATGGTGCCAAAGTGGTGTAAAAGATGGCATCCCAGAGATCTCAAAATCATAGATCCGAAGTTGGAGATTCTTTCATTTTGCAAATAAGGAAACTGAAACTCAGGAAGGTTAAATGGCTTGCTCAATATCACCCAAATAGTGCAAGAAATTAAAAATTAATCCAAACCCTTTGATTCCCGAGCTACTGCTTTCTCCTCTGAGCCATAAGAGCCATTAATGTATCACTGAACCTGTGACCAGAAAGGAGGTCAGTCATCTAGAGGGAGAAAGAAATAGCAGATGGAAGATGCATTGATATCTGCATGAAATTAAGAGACCTAGGTAAAACTTCCCACTATGTTGGGTGGATGTCTCATGAGGAATTATGGTATGACATGAACAAAAGTTGCAAAAATAAGAAAATGTGAATCACATGCATATTTTTGGAAGAGATATTCAAATTCTTAAAATCACAGATCTACTAAAACATTAAATGAATATATTAAAGAGGATCTTACATTTCCAAAATGTTTTACATTTTCTAAATTTGTAGAATATACTCTGCTAAGTGCTGAAGATGTAGGAAAGTATTCTGCTCTCAAGGAACTCACAAACTAACAAGTGAGGAAACACCTTAAAGAATATATTTCCTGAAGGATTTTCTCATTTTTCTTAAATCTTCCATATTCCATAATTAAACTATTTTAAAAGATGTTAAAGTAAACAGATATTTATCTCAAAGAAGTGACCTGAATAACATACTATAATTGCATTAATAAGTTATCTTTGCCATAGAATTATGTGTGTGTGAGAGAGAGAGGAGGGGCAGTGGGGAAAGGGGAGAGAGAAAGAGAAAAAGGGAGAGAAAGAGGGAGAAAGAGAATTATATTATCCTTTGCCCAATTGGTATCAGGCAATAAAATGTTATAATAAAAGGAAACACTATGAGGAATATTGGAAATTATAATTGAGAATGGCTATCGGTCAATGCAGCCTTAAATTATTGATAGCAGACATAAGTGAAGAACTCTTCTAATCTGAGAATATCCTTGAAGCTGACTGTAATACTGCTTTTGTGAGACTTGCAGTGATGCCTGATTTGGTAGTCACTTCTTCCCTCCTAATTTGTTCCTTGACGCCAATCCATTCAACCATATTCCTTAGGTATATTTCTTCTTACTTTCCTTCTATCATCTCACAAATCACACATTTATTTGGCTTCTTTGCTAGTTATACATTTTCCACTCTAGCTCTCTTTTCTATTTCCATTGTCCCAATTTAATTTGTGTGTGCATTTGACTTTAGGGAGAAAAGAAACTGGGGACAAGTATTCAGTCTTCAAGCAATTCTTTTCTATATTTTCTTATCAAATCTAACAAAAGGAGGAGAGAACATAGCTGATTTTTTGTTTGTTTTCCTGAGTAGCTTAAATACAGAAAAATAAGCCTGTGCCCTCTTTTTTATGCAAACTTGTTTTTGTCTTTAAGAAAATTATGTTTGTTTCCTTATCACATCATATGATATAAAATAAGGAAAGTGTAAAAAAGGAATTCTTTAATTTCTTTAATTGGACAGGGGACCTGGAGGTCCTCTTACAATAGAGATATGTAGGGATTAGCCAGCCCACAGTGACAGGAAGTAGGAACCAGGGAGCCCCCTGCTGAGCCAGCATCAGTTGCAGGCTATCAGTTGCTGACAGTTAGGTCCTGCAGTTGAGGGGAAGTTGGCTGCAGGGCGTGAGTTGGTCATTGGGGGTTGGTTGCTGGTAGTGTGAGTTGGCATTTAGTTGTTAGAATATAAAGGCAGACCTTGCTATAAAGGCAGACCTTGCTATAAAGGCAGGCAGAGCTTACTGAGGGGGCTTTTGGCATTAGCCATTAGAGGTCTTTTTGCCTCTGGGATCTCTGGAGGGCAAGAGGTCTTATTCATAGGCAAAGATCTGCTGTCAGTTGGCTACTGACAGTTTGGGCTGTTATAAAAAACTGATTGAAGGAGTGAGTGAGTGGTAGCTGTCTATTATTTTAGGGAATTAGGTAGTTAGTGAATTGTTTATAGTGTAGGTTAGATAGGCCTGGTGTTTGCCAGACAAGAAGAAGCTATCCTCAGAAGACAGTTAGAGGTAGTTATTAGGAATTTTTGGTTAGTATTAGGAATTTTAGGTATATTTGTAGGGTATAAGATTAGTAATCTCTCTTTCCTCTTTTCTATCTTTCCCTTCTTTACTATATTCTTTTACTATCTCTATTTTTATTAAACTAAATCATTAATTATTAAAAGTTTCTAGAAGTTTTCTCTGCCTTAAAGGCATAATATTAATTTACAATTCTTCTACAGTCTCATTAAAACTTAAATTAGTAAAAGCTGCTCTCTTATTTTATCAAAATCCCTATTTTAATCCTTACAGAAGTCAGGAAACATAATACTTTCAGAATATCAGAATTCATCAAGTTCATTTATAGATTCTTTTCAAATACCTTATCCTAGCCACTGTTGATATATTGTGGAATTCAGATGCTTGAGTAAATCAAGCAAAGCCCCTGGTTTCTGTGAATTTTATATCATCTACATTTATAAATACTTAAGATTGGGAAATTTATATTTAAACTAATGATTCTAGGTTAATAATAAGTCTGAAGAGTAGTCCAACATTTCAAACTCATATTTGATCATGTTTAAGTATATTTTCATGAAAAAAATCATGTAAACCATTGTCATCTCTAATCGGTACTTTTCTAACTGAAAAATAAAGTAAAACTGGAAATTGTCTTTCTATTTTACTACGTTATAAGGATTAAACAAGTGGCCATTTGTCATCTTTTTTCTGAATTTTAGAATTTCATTTCAAATTATTGTCATTTAGAATTATTTATATTTCAATGTTATTAAACTTCCAAATACTTTTATCTTACTCTGATCTTAACTTCTATAAAGTCAAATATAAGATTTTTGTATATTCATTCAAAATTAAAAATGAATGAAGGCTCAGTGGACAGAACCAGGCCTAGAGAAAGAACATGCTGGGTTAAAATCTGGCCTCAGACAGCTATGTGACTATGGGCAAATCATTTAACCTCAGTTGTCTAACCCTTAACATTCTTCTGCCTTGGAATGGAGATTTAGTATTGATTCTAAGACAGAAGGTATGAACTTTAAAGATATGAGTGGAAATATTCAATTGTATTCAATCCATTAATAAGCAAACATTTATTAAATACATACTATGTGCTAGGCAGTGCTATTAAGTAAAATATTGCTTATCAGTAAAACTGTGATACTTTTTTTGTAATGATATGAATTATTTGTAAATAAATGTTAAAATTCCTAATTCTGCCTTAAATTTAGCCACAGTTATCTCTCTTTTAATATATTCCACACACATGAATTAAGAAACTATTACATGCCAATCAGTCAATATATAGGTGCTGAGGATATAGGAGGCAAATATGAAATATGTCCTTGCCCCTGAGAAATTTACATTATATTTCAATATACATATACTTAATACTAAAAAGAAAGTACCTATTGTCATCCTTAAAATATTTTTCCTGCTTGTACTCTTCTCAGTACACAGCTACCTAGCAAAATTAATTTCTACTTATTTGAAATATATATCTTCATCAATATAACTACTAGAAGGGAGATGTGACATTTTAATTTTTAACAACCATATATTAAAACTGTGAAATGAATATTCTGACTGTGGTTATATCCTGAGAATATATTAACATAGTTTATTTTACTTGGATGATTACACTAGCAGTTACCTTAGTTTTAATAAAATGAATATGAATCCAATATAGCCCAGATAGAAATCTAGTACATAATTATAGAAGAAATCATGATAAAACTGGCAAAAAGACTGTCTTCTCAACATGCTGACACATCTTATGGAAATGACCATGATGGACATAGTTATTACAATTCAGAATGTAAATCAAAGTTTTTGAAGATTCTCACCTTAAAAATACCATTGTATAAAATCCAAATGATTAAATGTTTAAATGAATGAATGCAATGTCACATTTTAATTGTCAGACTTTATCTCACCTTTAGAAAGAAAAGGGCATTGCTCAGAGCACACACATTTTGATGTTAATCTACATATATTATAATTTAGATATTTGCATAAAATGAAATATTACATTTTCTGTTTGTAATTCCTGCTGTTTAAAGTTGTAATATATACTGTGCTATCATGAATTGGGAAACTAAAAACCATAGACAGAAAAGATTTAGGATATTATACAAATCAACAACCAACTGACCCATGTTTTTAGCAACCATATTCATCCAGCATATTTGATAGACATGGTAAGACAAAGTTTAAGGAGGAACTTTATGCACTTTAAATTAGTCTAAAATCATTTTATTATATATTAGTTAACAAACCATAGTTCATGAATTAATATATAAATATATTTTAAATAGTAGCTTTCATTGAAGATCCACTCTAATGCCTTATTATGGTATGTAGTGAAGGAGGGAAGAAATATGGAAGACATTAAAAGAGGAAAGAAAGAAGAGTTAAGGAGGAAAGAAGGAAGAGAGAGAGAGAGAGAGAGAGAGAGAGAGAGAAGGAGAGAGGAAAGAAAGGGGGGAGGAAGGAAGAAAAGAAGGAAGAAAGGAAAGAGGATATGAGGGAAGATTTGTTAGGCTCCACCTATGTGCCAGACACTGATTAGTACTTTTATTTCATTTGATTCCCACAAAAAATCTGAGGTTTTGGATGATATTAATTACATCCATTCAGCCATTTTACAGTTGAGGAAACTGAAGTAGAAAGTAGTTAAATTAGTTTCTCTGAGTCACATAGATAGTATGTTTTAGAGGCCAGATTTAAACTCAAGTGTTCCTGACTCCAGGCCCACTAGCTTTCTAGGAGCTAAATACTACATATTTGTACTTAGGTTTTAAAAAGCAGGTTCTACCAAGTAATAAAGAAATTTAAATATCAATTCAAAATATCAAGCAACAATTCAAACATAAATTGTTTTTTTAACCCTCATTTTCTGTCTCAGAATCAATACTAAGTACTGGTTCCAAGGCAAGAGTGGTAAGGGCTCGGCAACTGGGGTGAAGTGTCTAATGCCACATTTGAACAAGAACCTGCCATCTCTAGGCCTGACTGAGTCACCTACCTGTTCCTAGCCTAATTTAATTCTATCAATTTTCATTATTTGGGGGTTTGACTTAGTTCATGGGCATCACAACTTGTTTAATTTGTTAAGTGTGAAAAGATTGTGATCTGTGTTAGTAAAGGGATCATCTCTCATGAATTCACAGGTCCTTTACGCTGAAATATGAAAAAAAAAATAGAACTACTGGAACACTAGGTTGAAAAAACGCTTTATATAAATGGGAGTAGGGAGAAGAAATAATTATTTATTAAGTGGCTACTATGTGCCAGGGACTGAGCTAAGTGCTTTACAAATATGATCTCATTATCTAGCCAGCTTTCACACAGATCAGAATATAGCCCATTTTGGGTTTTGGAGGTATATTTTGTCAGTGACAGACAGATAAGGGAAGAATGAGTGAGGGCCTGAGTTGAGATGCTAGAGATGTTATGTAGGTAGAAGTGGTGAGATTTATAAATGGTGAGGGACAGTGAAGATCATAGATCACACTGAAGTTATGTATCCAAGGAGACAAGAGGAAAAGTGATGTCTTCAGCAGAAACAAGGCATTTAACCTGAAGGAAGTAAATAGAAGAATTAAGGAGGCAGAAATATTTAAGGAAAAAGAGCATAAGTCTTAACACCAGAAAATCCATGGTTATTTTCAACTGCTGTGTGTGAGCTGGGCAACCATAGACAAGTTAATTAACCTCCAGTGCTTTCAGCCACTCTGACTTCAAGTACCTGCTGTAATACGCAGAGTTTCCTCACCTAAAAATATTGTAGCATGGAGACCCCTGAACACTTTCAGGAGGTCTGTGACATCAAAAACATTTTTAAGTAATACTATGGCATTTATATTTCTAACATAGTAAATATTGATCCTTAGAATCCAAATAAACAAAAGCTTTTTGTGGGAGTCCTCAATAATTCTTAAGCATAAAAAGCATCCTGAAACAAAAAAGTTTGGAACTACTGTATTAGACTAATAAAATCACAGGGCCAATCCCTCTAAACAAAAAGTTCATGAGAAATGATAGAAGGAATTATTCTCAGAACACAAAACTATCACTATCATTAACCAATGCAGCACAAAGAGATTTTTAGATGTTACTGGCATTAATGTTCCAGGAAAGAGAGCTAAAGGGGACAGGAACATTAGAGATTACTTTGTCTTTACCCCTTTTTTACAGGAGAATCAACTGATAAAGTCAAGATCAAGCATATTAGAAATTAGGTGAAAAAGTTGGAATTTAACTTCAAGTCTTCTGACTGCAATTCCAATGCTTATTACTTCTTATGGGAGCAACAGATTCCCAGGGGAGTTGGGAAAATTAGTTCATAAATCCTTTGAGCATTTTAACAAGGTCTGTCTTTATTATTTACCATACAGGGAAATGTAGAAGGCTTCCACAATCCAGTTGAGCCCATAAAACTGGGTCAGAGTGCCACTTTCATCAGGAGTAAAAGGAGAATGTCTGACAGGTTTTTTTTTGACAATTTTCTTAATTATTCTTTGGATTTTTAGCCTCTGCCCCCTTTTCTGACCTTGCTAGTATGACTAAATAAGTAGAAAGAGGCCATATAGAACTGAGGAACATTTTTATATTTTTCTTGATTTTATATCAAACAACTTCACTACAGCTACAACTCCCATAACATGAATGTTGCCTTATGTTCAGATTGGAACGAATCAATAGCATTGAAACAAACTTACCTTCAAAACAAATGTTATAGTAAAGAATTGTGAATTTGTATATGTGTAAGAATTGCCACAAATACAAACATATCAAATGTATGTCATTCCAAATACAGCAAGAAGGGGATGGACGACTCAAGATCAGAGAGGTTTCAGGTAGGCCTGGTGGTTAGACACTTTTTGTTGCTTGGGTGGCCATTGGGAACTCTCTTCTACTCCATGACTTAAGAGTTATATAAAACAAGAAGATGTGATAGATCTAACTGTGGGAGGACAACTCAAGCCAAGGAAAGCACTGGTGGTAGGATATTCTGTCTTCTCCTGGGTTTGTGCATGTTCCTATGCTGTAAAGTCAAGAGCCTGAGTCCAAATTTTTTATATCTTCATTTAAAGACCAGCTTTATCAGAAGCATTAGCAGTCAGTGATGGGCAACCTTTTGAGCTTGGTGTGTCAAAATTTGCCAAAAAAAATGAGCACAGATGATGTGGCACTTTGATAAAAAAAAACCCATAATTTCATGATATTTATAGTTTAAATAACAGAAATGTATAATTGTAATATATAACTGTATTTAATAAACCAAAATAGGTAAATAAATATAGGTAGAATTGGCATCTCTAGTGCACAGAGTGTCTACACTACACTACAGCAAATGTTTCATCCTCAGCAGGCGGCCCCACACTTCTCTGTATGCAGTCGAACACGGCCGCATGTCATTGAAAATGGCTACATGTGTCAGTGCTGACACGTGCGTCATAGGTTTGCTATCACCGCATTAGCTGAACAGAGTCAAAGCATTGTTGTATTTGACTCTTTCACTCACTTGGTTGGATGTAAGAGTTCTATGGAGAAAGAAACAAAATCAAACTGTGGTTTCCATGAGCTTCTTGGTTTAGCAAGAATATATGTACTAACTGGGGGATTCAGAATGTCAAAAATGGTTTTCAGATGTGCAGGATCTTGGTAAATGTTTAATTAAGCAAACTTTATTGTCTTTATTCATCCTGTTTTAAGAGAAAACATTATGTCTTTATAAAAATATTTATAGTAATTCTTTTTGTGGTGGCAAAGAACTGGAAACTGAAGGGATATTCAACAATTGGAGAATGGCTGAGCAAGTTTTGGTATGTGATTGTAATGGAATACTATTGCACCGTAAATAATTACAAACAAGATGAACACACACACACACACACACACACACACAAAACCTGGAAAGATTTATATGAAGTGATGCAAAGTGAAGTGAGCAGAACGAGAACATTGTAAATAGTAACAAAAATAATGTGTGATGATCAACCAATAGTGTCTTAACTATTATTAACAAGGCAAAGATCCAGAAGAACTCCTAAAGATTCATGACAAAAAGAAAGGATTTCTACCACCATCAAAGGAGCAGATGGAGTCCAAATGCATGTTGAAACATACCATTATTTACTTTATTTTCTCCACAAATTTTTCTCTAGTGTAAGCAATATATGTCTTCTTTTATAACATAACAGAGAAATGTGAATTATATGAAAGTATGCTTCCTTGAGGATAGAGGGAGAGAAAGAATACCAAATCAAGTGACAAAATATTAGAAAACAAATATTAAGAAATTGTACTGATATATAATCTATTAAAATATATTATAAAACATAGAAAAGAGTAAAAAGATGTCTATAATACTCAAACACTTTGTCTCTTCTGTGTAAATCAAAATTCTTTATGTTAAAATCAAATATTAAAAAAGAAATAAAGTTGACCTACCAGTCAGACTGAGATCTGAGAGTTTTGATAGAAAATGCATAACCTTCTAGATAATAAGTTCATGCTATCCCATAGTGGAAGATGACTGAGGAAGAGGTAATCCACTTTCTGAGAATCATTTGGGACTTTCTCTTTTCTTCTAAACAGTGGCACAAAGCACATACTTCTCAGAGAACTATGAAAATGGCTTTCCCATCATGATATAAACTGCTAGATCTTCTTGGACCATAGCACAGTTTTCAAGAATACAGTTTCACCTCTGTGCTACAGTGAAACATCTTAGTAGGATGTGTGAAGGAAGAACAATATTCATGCTTCACTGGTGTTCAGGCTATACCAAAAGATCTGGTGTAAGGTCCCCAGCATATTGGGGGGGGGGCTCATCTGGAGAGCATGCAGTGGAAGACATGAACAAAAGTTACACAGAGTAGGGGCAGCTGGGTAGCTCAGTGGAGTGAGAGTCAGGTCTAGAGACGGGAGGTCCTAGGTTCAAATCCAGCCTCAGACACTTCCCAGCTGTGTGACCCTGGGCAAGTCACTTGACCCCCATTGCCCACCCTTACCAATCTTCCACCTATGAGAAAATACACCGAAGTACAAGGGTTTAAAAAAAAGTTACACAGAGTATAGAGGGATTAGAATTTTATAAACCTTAAAATGCTTTACAAGTATTTTAATATTATCAGTTATCCTTATTAGGAACATCCATACTGATGAAATACTTGATGCTTTGAAGCTAGATATATAGTAGGTAGAGTGTGGTCTTTGGAGGCAGGAAAGCTAAAGTTCAAATCTGTCCTCAAACACTTTGTAGCTGTGATGTTCTGAACAAGTTATTAAACCTCTCTGATTGCTCATCTATAAAATATAGATAATAATTACATCTATCTTCAAGGGTTTTGATGATCAAATTACTGACATCAAATGTTTTGCAAGCAGTGAAAATAAATGTTATATTTATTACATTTTTCTCAACCTCTCATTCCTTTCTCTGTCTGCATAAACACACCCCCCCCCACAATGATGTTCATTTTGAATGCAAGTGAATACACATCCTAAGTCCTGCTAAAAGGCTTTCTCAAAATTTTCTTCTAGGACCTGAAAAGGAGGTGAAAGAGAAAGGAATATGCATTTCTATAATGCCTACTGAGTACCAGGGACTTTATAAACAGTATCTCATTTTATTCTTACAACAACATTGCAAAGTAGGAGCTGTTTTATTGCCAATTTCCAGTTGAGGAAACTGAGGCAAACAGAGATTAAGTAACTTGCCCAGGTGACCCAGCTATTAAGCATCTGATCAGAACTCAAGTATTCTTAACTCCTGGCCCAGCAATCTATCCACTGTGCCATCTAAACTGCCTTAAAGAACAGTAAGCTATGTTCCTTAATATAATTTTGTATAAACATCATTATTGTATAAACGTCACTATAAATATCATTAACTATTTCCTAAAAGAATGCACATGAAACACCAGTCAAACTGATTTATAACCAAATGTATTTGTCTTAGGACTGCCCTTCCCCCTTTCATACTAAGATGCTCCTCTTGCCTGGAAGATATTCTGTTGGCACATGCTCTCTTTCACATGGCGCCTTTTTTCTATGTCGATTCTATTGTTGCTATGGAAATGCTCATCTAAACATTTTGTAAATTTCTCTCTAAAAGTGAAGCATCTTCACCTGTCTCAGGAAATGTCACTGAATATTATAATTTCATCATAACGTCACTGAATTGATACTGTCACTTAACAAAAGGAAAAAGAAGCCTCAGTTTCCGGTTTTGCCTATCATTTCAATCTCAGCATAATTATAAAAAGTGCAAACTGCTATAAAAATGGTGAAAACTGTTTCATATGCAAGGTACACAATAGATTGCAATCCTAACGGAGCACTCACTGACACAGAAATTGCACTCAGGCACAATGCATTGAAAAAGCCTCTTTCATTAAAGGGGCATCTTGCTGTTTCAGCTAAGCTGCCTTTCTGGCTTTGTAGTTAGCAGCTGGTGATGGTGGTGTTGAGGGAGGTGGGCCTCTAATCTGTAATTTCTCCCCTTAATGATGGCTAGAAGTAAGTCTAGAGGTTTGAAGGACACTGAGGATTCCAGAGCTCTTCATTTCAGGATTGTGAACAGTCTCCATGAGGGTCTGAAGGGAGGTGGTTGGAGTTCAAGGTGGTGCTAGTGATCCTACCTGCCTGCTGTCTCTTCCTCAAAATACCCTTCTTTGTCTGTGAGGATTGCTTGTTTGCTATGTGTGTGGCAGTTACTTGACTTTTCTCAATTGGAACTCTTGTCAAGTGCTCTTAAAACTAGTTTGTCCCTTCATTGCATCTTACTTTTTTTGATGGTGGGATCTACAACCTTCCATACTGTAAGATGTCATGGGCCATGGCTTCCACATGATACTAAGAGGCAATTGGATAGAGTGTTTTTGGAGTATACCGGGTTTTAGACTCTAACCTCCTCATTACAGTAATTGATAAATATTAGCTAAACTTTTGTTGTGCTAAAAATCTATGATGAAGAGAAACTGGGACACAAAATTTTGAGCATGATCATTTTATTCACAAGGCTAGCAATTGCCAATAAAGTGAGATTCCCAGGCTCCTCAGTGGTCAGGGAGACCTTTGACAACTAGAGCAGCTTTTTTTATACAATTGAAAAGCTATAAAGAGCTAAAAATAGTCCTGTAATGAAAACCAAACTAAGACAGCAGTTGGCCTATATTAGAAGTATAGGTAGGCTTACATTTTGCCTGACACAAGATGAGATCTCCAGTACCTATAGCAATGGGGGAAATTCAAGTGCTGGTCAAGAGTGGTCTGGGGTATGAAGAAGCAGAACATCATATGACCACATCAACCCATCCTCCCTCCTCTTTTCTGGAGTAAAATAGATTAAGTCCAGGATGTAGCCCAGAAAAATATGGGATTTAAACTCTAATAAAGAAGTCAAACTATCTTATGGATAGACTTTAATTTTAAAGAGTCAAAATGTCTTTTTAAATTAAACTAATTCTTAAGTACTGGTTCCAGGGATTAGATACAATTCTCAATTAATAATTAACAAATAATATATAATAAAGAGGGTAACTAATTTTCAATTACATTTTTGGTATTGAATCCACATAATTGGTGTCATATCCTTTTCAAAAACATTTTCCATCATTCTTAGTATCAATAACTTGTTTAAATAGACAAGATAGAGTTGTTTTCATTACACATAATATTTTAATATATTCATTTTTCTACTTTTGTGTTAATTTTGTTCTTTGCTCAAATTTGTCACTAGTCTGCCCACAAGCAAAAGACTGTCCTGTATATTTTATTTCCTACATGTTTAGTCAATTTTAATTTTGTAAATGTATTCAGTTAATAAGTATTTATTAAAGACCTCCTATATGCCTGGTACTGTACTAAGTACTGGGAAAAAATAAAATAAAATAAAAAACAATTTCTGCCCTAAAGGAATTCACAATCTAATAGAGAAAATAATACGCATACAAACATGCATAAAAAGCTACATGAAAGATAAATAGAAAATAATTTAAAGAAAAAAGTTCCAGAACTAAGAAAAATTTGGAGTTTCCTGTAGAAGATAAGACTTTGGCTGGGACTTGAAAGAAGCCAGAGAATCCAGGAAGAGGAGATGAGGAGGATGAGATCATTACAGGCACAGGAGATGGAAAAGCCAGAGATAATGCTCAGTGCCAATATATGGAGTGTCTTTATTTGACAAACAAAGAGATTAGTGTCACTGGAATTGAGATATTGGTGGTTGAAAGGTGTCAGAAGGATGGAATCATGGGGGGTCAGGGATAGGTTATATAAATCTTTGAATGTCAAGTAGGAATATGATTTGGCAGCTGAGGGGAGGATGAACTGAACTGGGGTGACTTATAATAGATGGACTCAGCAATTTTAACTATTTCAATAGTTCGGTTATGAAGTGATTAGTCTGAACCAGAATATTAGCAGTATATAAGGAAAGAAGGAGACATATTTGAAAGATGTAGTAAAGATAAAATCAACAGGCCATGGCAACAGAGTGGACTGGAGGACTTGGGAATGAGTTATTGAGGAGGTGAAAATGACACTTAATATTGTAAGTTTGGAGGTCTGAGAGAATGGTCTTGCGCTTGGTAGTAATATGAAAATTTGGAACAGTTATCATAGTATCTGGTACATAATAAGACTTGATAAATATTTATTAATTTCTAAATATTGCCTAATGGATTGATTGAAGTAAAGAGGATTTTAGGGGAAAGATAATAAAATGAGTTATGAACACATTGAGTTTATGATAGTTACTGTACAACCAATTTGATTTGCATCAGAGGCAGTTGGAGATGTGAAATGAGGTCAGCAGAGATTAGATTAGAATGAGTAGCTTTGAGAACAATCAGCCTTGAGATGAAAATTAAATCCAAGTGAGCTGATGAGCCCACCAAGTGAAATACATAAGGAGAGGAGAGGAGAGACCAAGACAAAAACTGTGAGACACTCATGGTTAAGGTGAATGAGGAATAAAGATCCAGAAAAAGAAAATGAGGAATGGTCAGATATGTAAGAGGAGACCCTGGAGAGAGTAGTGTTCTAAGAGCCTAGAAAGAAAAGAGTATCATTGAGAAAAATGTCATTGAGAATGTCACTGGCTGGAAAGAAGTTAAGAATAAGCTTTGAGAAAAGGCTTTTAAATTTGGCAATTAGGAGATCAGTTTCAGTTAAATGAAGTAATCTAATGCTAGATGATAGGAGGTTAAGAAGAAAGTGAGATGATGGCACCTAAGTGACTCAGTGAATAGAAAGCCAGGTATGGAGACAGTAGGTCTTGGATTCGAATGTGACCTAAGATATTTCCTAGTAGTGTGACGTTGGGTAAGTCTCTTAACCCAAATTGCCTAACCTTGGAACCCATACTTAGTATCCATTCAAGACAGAAGGGGGGGAGGAGGAGGAGAAGCAAGGAGTTTAGCTGCAAAGGAGAAACAAGATAAAACAGGGGTTTAAGTTTTGGTTTTGTTTTGTTTTATTTGGGAGGGCTGTTATTATAGTGAAGATGCACATGAGAAAGATATAGTGGATGAGAGAAATTGATGATAAAAGCTAACACATGAATGAGAGAAGGAAAATCTGCTAGAGGAGATGGGATGGAGCAGGATCAATCATTTGTGTAGGTTTGTCTGGGCAAGGAAAGGAGCCATCTCTTTATGTGAGACGGGTGAAGGAAAAGAAAGTGGCACAAGGCATTTGAGTGATATGAAATGAGAAGGAGAGGAGAGAAGGAAATAACTTCAATTTTTCAGTAAATTATGAAGCAAGTTTCTCCCCTGAAAGAGCGTGGGAATGGGGAATCAACAGAAGTTTTGAAGAGGGATAAAAAACCTTTGCTAAATCCAATGCTTTACAACTCTTTTATGAGATATTCAAAACTTGCAAATGCAAGAAGTTATTCCTTCATCCTCAAATATATTTTTCCTCACCACTCACACCGTTTTATCAATGTCATTGAATCAAATTACATGTTGAGCTAGCTTAAAGAAAATCAGCAAACTCTTTGTAAAATTCCTTTCCCTTTTCTTTTTGACGAGTACTGGCACTTAAGCTACAATGTTCAATGGGTTGTTTTCTATATAATTAACACAAGTACTAAAATAATCATAATTATAAATAGCAAACATTTCTATACTACTTACATTGTGCGAGGCACTGTGCTAAGAGCTTTAGAAATCCTGTATCATTTGGTCCTTACAAGTCCATGAGGTAGGTACTATTGTTATCCCCATTTTTCAGTTGAAGAAACTGAAGCAGATAATTAAGTGACTGGTCCACACAGCTAGTAAGTATTTGAAGCCACATTTGAATTCAGATCTTCCCAACTCCATGCTCATGCACCACTACTAGGAACAAATAAAATGATGAAAGACAATCAAATGTCCCATGAAACCATATTTCTTGTTTCATTAGAATATATGAAAAAACTCAACTCCAGCACCTCTATTTAAATTAATTCTTCAGCATTGTCTGATGACCTTTGCATGTCATCTACAGCTTTCACAAAATTCCCAAAAATTCCAATATAATTTCTTATGTCACACCACGATATTTCAAAATCTTACTTCTTTCTTTTCCTCAACTTTTCTATTATCACTAAAGAAGTGGAAGATAGCCAGGAAGCAGTGAGGAACATTTTGGTGTTGATTATTATTATACTTGGCTAAGTTACTCTTTAGAAAGCTGGCATGATCCATGGCCAGTAGCTTACTCAAAATCTTTCCAGCATGGTAGAACGTTTCAGTGCTTATGTGTAGTTGGCAAAGCCTTCAAGACTCCAAAGACAACTTCAGACAGTGAAGAGGCATGAAAGAAGAGCTATGTGGGAGCTAACTGTCCAAAAATAAAAAATAAATGGAGCGCTAAATATACCTGGGCTAAAATTTAAACCACACCAAACACAAACACCAGCAAATTAACCAGAACACCAAATAATCAATGAACGCTGAATTTGGTTCAGATTTCTGAACTTCCTTGTCAGATTATAGTATCTGTATCTTTACAGACTAGAAATTAATTCTGTAAGGCACAGTCCAAACTTCTATCCTTTTCTTTTTCATAAAACTATTCAGAAGAGCCACTACCACTGAAGTTGATGCATTATAGAGATTTTAGAAAGTAGAACAATAAAAGCACTGTGTTTCCTCAGTGAGTTAGCTCATTTGGATTAGAGAATGGTGCTAATGAGGCCAATGCTCTGGGCTCAACCCCCTTCCAGATGACTTAGCTCCAAACAAAGAAAACTCTGTTCCATGGCTGGTAACAAATGTGTCACAAGGTTAACAGGGATAAATAGTATGGATGGCTCAGACAAAATGCATCACTATTACTAGAAAAACAACTGAGAGTGTTGTGGATCAGTCCTGCCAACCACAGGCAAATCACTCCAGGCCACCTTACTACACTTTCATTTATTCAACTATTAACTGAGTTGTACTAAGTATTGTCTAATATGCCTTCCAGGCCTAATTTCTATGATCCTATAATCCTACAAGGGTACTATGTATGTGACAGTGTGCTAAGCTCTGGGCAAGGAGACAAGATAGGAAGAGATATGTAGGTGTGTAGATGGTATGTGTGCATGTGTGTAAGCATGTATGTGTTATATATGCATACCTTAAGTATATATAAATATACATACACACATATATGTGGAGGGTATGGATATAAACTTATATATTCATGCAAATTAAATATAAGATAATTAGATGGGGAAATAAGAGTATCAGGAAAAATTTCATATGGAAAGTAGTGATTGAATTGTGTTTTAAAGTAAGAGATAGTGCCACATATAGAGTACTAAATATACATATATAAGCATATATTCAAAAGCATGTATTTCTGGGGATAGAAAGGCAAAATAACCTAAAAAGAAAAAGACAGACTCCATTACAAGGAGTTCATGAGAAAAGTTAAATGCATGTATATACAAACAAGATATATAAAAGAGGTTATCAGAGGTAGTCACAGAGGGAAAGCACATCATCAAGGAAGATTAGGAGAAGCTTCTTTCAAATAGTAGGATTTCACCTGGGACTTGAAGGAAGGCAGGGAAGGCGGGAAGAGGAGATGAGGAGATAGAGAATTCCAGACATAGGGATAGCAAGGAGGTTATTGTCACTGAATCAAAGTCATTCTAAAACCAGGAACTGATTTCCTCTCTATGTAGATCAAGAGACTGATCTGAACTCAGCTAGGGCAGTAAGAAGGGTTTTTTGTTTTTGTTTTCTTCCCCTAAGACCTCATCTTTTAGAGTAAAAGTCTAGAAAAATAGAAAGGAGTCAAGTAATGGAAGATTTTGAAACCCTAAAGGAGGATTTTCTATTTGAGCCCAGAAGTTATGGAGAGCCACAGGGCTTGCTGAATTGAGGTAGAAGTAATATGGTGAGTTCTATTGCATATAGGCTGGATTGGAGTGGAGAGAGACTAAAGGCAGGGAACCCAAACAGGAGGATATGGCAATATTCCAGAGTAATGAAGTAGACATGTCTGCACCTGGGTGGTGACAGTGTCAACAGAAAGAAGAGTATATTTATGAGATGTTACAAAGGCAGAATCAACAAGTTTTATTGACAATTCTACTGTAATATTATGTGTGTTCTGAAAAATCACTATAATGAAGAATTTTTTTTCATAAAAACAGTAAGATATATGGGGGAAATACAGTTAAGGGTACAACACTCAAAAACTTCATCAATGACAATTTTTTAAAAAAGAAACCTAACAAAAAAAGAGTATAGTTTTATGCATAGCAAATTGTTAAGATTATTAAGGCTATATTATGTTTTATATACATATGATTATATTATATTTTACAGTTATATACATATGTATATGTACATATATGTAATCACAACAAATAGTGGTGCTATCTATACCTAGGACAATTGGGCCATCTGCAAACCAAGCCCCACACTGGCAAAACTGATCAGAAGAGAGGGTAACCTTCAAGCCCAGATGTTATATGGTGGAAAGTAGAGGACAGAGAGGAAAGTGCATAGATGTAGGTTTTGGAGCAGCCCTTTTAAAAATATTTTATTTTGTTAGTTATATGTAGAAACAACTTTTGACAATTGTTTTCTGAGATTTTAGAATTCAGATTTTCTCCCTTCTTATCTTTCCACAACCTTCACATGGTTGTAAAATCTGATATAGGTCATATCTATACTTTCATGCAATACATATTTCCATATTGCTCAAGATGTGATAGAAGACAAATGCAATAAAAACTTAAGAAGGAGATGAAGAAGAATTTGGAATTCTTTGATCTGCACTCTGACTCCAACAGTTCTTTCTTTGGCTATTGATAGCATTTTCATCATGAGTCTCTTGTGGTTATCTTGGAAACTTGCTTTTCTTATAGTGGTTTAATCTTTCACAGTTGATCATCATCATATAATATTTCTATTCCTGTAAAAACTGTTATCTTGATTCTGTTCACTTTGCATCAGTTCATATAAACCTTTCCAGATTTTTCTGAACTCAATCTGTTCATCATTTCTTATAGCACAACTGTATAAACCCTTCTTGGTCAGGCCACCTACCATACAAGAATATACATTTTAAAATATGGCACTTTCCCCTGAAAAAGACTTGAAGTAAAAGTAGAAAAGATTATAGCTTGTGAATTAGTGTTATCCAACCATAGAAAAACTCAAGTTGTTGATGAATGTTTGAGGTATGTGCGCTTTATGTTTGTTTCAGCTGGCTGCAGATTTCTAATTTTAGGATAATGAAATTGCATATAAATAAACAGACATTTGCATTGTATTTAAATTGGAGCCAATCAAAAAGCATTTAAACAAAGTTGTTTTTAAAACAAATGTTATGGAGATTTTTTTCCTTCATTTAAATTTATATGATGTATTATGGGAAGATAGCAGAATGGGACATGAAACTTCCTCACTCTCCTAATTTCTCTCACAAATAACCAAAAATAATTTTATAGAATCAATGCTAAAAATTGCAAAAACATACAGAAGTTGGGAAAGAAGCTCAATATCCTGGGTCAACTAGGGAAGAAGGTTTCTGGTTTCCCTGGCCTCAGTCCCACCTCCGCCAGACCTGGGGGCTGGAACAGAGCAAACAGAGTAGAATCAACAACCAGCAACATCACCTTGTTTCTTGACCTCTTGAGCTTGCATCCCTGAGGATACCACTAAAATTCACAGGCACAGGGCCCTGTGAGCAACTGCATTTCATAAGAGTAAAAGAACTGGATTTACAACTAAGAATAATATATCCAGCAAAGATGAGCAGAATTGTAAAATGTAAAAAATCAAACAAAAAAAAGATATTTAATGAACTAACAAAGTTTTAAATATTCCTGGGGGAAATCCCAGAACTCAGCAGAAAACTTGATTTATAAGAAAGATACAAAATTAATGAAAGATTAATTGTAAGAATCTCAAAGGTCAAATTGTTTGATTCCTATATGGGAAAATGTCATCTATGGCCCCTGGGAATAGTATCATTACATGGACATTTTGAAGGGGCATGTATGAATGGAAGGCTTCAGGCTGAGGTGAATGTAATGAAATGAGCTGAAATAGCAGTGGAATAGAACAGGAGGAGGTAGGGTAGAATGGCTATCTCGTATGGAGGAGGAATGAATGGAGGAATTGGAATGGAGAAGGGGAGGATGGGGTGAAAGGCTGGTAGTAGTAGTGCCCTATTCTCATCAGACTTAGGATAAAAGAAGAACATGCACAATTAGAAGAATAAATGTTCTTAATGTACAGAGAAACAGGAGGAAAGGGGAAAGGGATAAAAGAGGGACTTGGAGTCCCTTTGAGTGATTTAGGGAATAGGAGAAGGAAGGGTAGGTTAAGAAAAAGGAGGGCAAGATGATTAGAAAAGAGAGGGATAACTAGAGGGTAATGCATATCAAGAGGATGGGGGTGTAAAGTGAGGGGATGAGAGAGGCATTCTTAGGACAATATAGGAGAGAGGTTTTTTTAAGAATTAAACTGATATCAAGAATTGGGGGGCATGGTTGGGGAATGAGGAAAGGATTTTTGGAAAGGTAGATAGAATAAGAATTAAAAGGAAAGGGGAAAGACAAGGGAGGAATTTTGGAAAAGTAGTACATTTTGGAAGTAGGAGGGCAAAATGAGAGGATTTGGGGAAAAAGTTGAATTGGAGAGGTCAAAGGAAATTGAAAATACGATGAGGAATAGGAAGAAAGAAAGAGGGGGAGAAACTGGGGAGGAACAGAGTTGGTGGAAATACACAGATAGTAATTATGACACTGAGAGTAAATGGGATGAATTCACTCATGAGAAAGAATGGACAGCAGAAAGGATCAAAAAACCAAGACCTGACAATATGTTTTTATAAGAAATACACTGAAAATGAGAGACACACATAAAGTAAATATGAGGGGCTGGAACAGAATATACTATGCTTCAGCTGATACAGAGAAGGCTGGGATAGCAGTCATGATCTCTAACAGAGAGTTAGGGCTAAAATGGATATAATTGGAAGGGGTGAACAGGATAACTATATTATGTTAGGAATATATTATGGAAAACAAAGCATTATCAATATTGGACCTGAATGTACCAAGAGCTAAAGCATTCAGATTTTTAAAGGGAAAATTAAATGAGATACACATAGGAATAGATTTTTAAAATAATAATAATGGTGGACTTAAATTTTCCTTCCTCAGAACTAAATAAATCTAACTAAAAAGCAAATAAGAAATAATTTAAAGAAATGAATACATCCTTAGATAAGTTAATATGATATATATCTGGAGAGCCTCCATACACTTGCATGAGGTCAGTAGTAGATCTAAACCTGAGTATGCACATAATCCAAACATAGTTTCTAGTGGGACAACAATGGTTTAGAGAGCATAAATATTCTTCAAAAGTCTTACTTCAACACTCATCAGATTATGGAGATAATTCTGCATTCCTGAGAGGCCATTATCTTGGAACAAAAGTTCCACTGGGTATAGCCAAGCTAGAAAGACTTGGTTATGGAAAGTGTATGGTCCTAGCAATAGATTGTGCCTGTTGCTAAAGAAACAATCTAGCTAAATATTGGCCTGGTAGTGTATATTAACTAAGAACCAGAAAGGTTAAGTTGATCAATTAAATGATGATGGGAATATTACAAAATAGACCTAATATTACACTACTAAAAGCTATGAACTGATTTTTAGAAAAAAGGATGGAAATATGCATTAAGAGCTCTAAAGCTTTTCATGTCCTGTTAACCTAGGGATCCTATCACTACAATTTGGTCCTAAGGACATTATTGACAGGATAAAAAACTGGGTAAGTATGAAACTATTCACAGAAGCTTTGTTTGTAATGACAAAATAACACAAATGCAATGATTAGGAGAAATAGCTGAATAGATTGTAATTTTTGAATGTAATGGATTATGTTATATTATTAGAAATGACAAATAGTGAAGATATGAAGAAAAAGGAAAGAGATGAAGATATGAAGAGAGAATAAGAATAATATATACTATGAAGATATGAAAAGAAGAGAGAATAAGAATAAGAATATAATAAGAATAAAAATTAAAATAACAGTCACAAAACCAAGAGAAAAAGTATCAAAGTCAAAGAAATCCCAAAGGAAGTCAAAAGCAGAGGATGTCTATATTAGCATGAATATATAACATACATATTTTAAATAAATTGTAAAAAATGTGGCATTTGTGATTTTGTATGTAATTTGCTTATGCATTTCTTTATTTAAATTTTTGGTGGTGGTAGTAGTGGTTACCAAGTCTAAAATTTAAAAATTTTTTTAAAATAAAAATAAATTCATAACAAAACAATAGATTTTACACCATAGAATGGTGAGGTTGTGTATGTATAAACTGCCATAAATACAAATACATTCAAAGTATAAGTCATTCTAAATACAACAATCTAATTTCCTTTCTGCTGCAGTTCATGAAACTAAACTGAAATCAACTAGGATAATAAGAGGGTTTCTTTTTTATTTTATTTGTAGCTTTACTACTTTTACTTATAAGAACTTAACCCATTATCTCATCTATAAAACTAGAGGTGAGTTGGTCTCAAAGGTCCTTTCTAGCCCTTAACCCACCTTTTCATTGTTAGGTATTTACAGGGAGCTTCACATTCTTCAGCTGAAGAGCTCCAGCTCTTCATTTGCTAGACAATGCTGCCCTTCAATCTATGATTAAAGAAAAGTTCCTTTTTGAAGTTGTCATCTAATTTTTAAAACAATTGAAAATATGCAAAGATATCATTGCCTGAAATATTGAGTATTTGCAGATGTACATTACTGTCATTACCATTTAATATATATTTTCAAGTTGGCTTTTACCAAAAACAGAATAGAGCAGCCATATCCTTGTAACAAATTACCCATTTTGGGAATGTGTGAAATTATCTAGAAATTGAAAAGATATGTAATACTTATGATATTGTTAATTTCTCACAATGTACACATTTTATAAAAACTGGAAGACCCTATTAATATTAAAAATTTAGCTGCAATGAGATATGTTCTAAAAAAGAACATGTGTTTATTTAATAGGCATTTGAACACATGTGTGTGCTTAGTGTTACTTGAATCAGTCTTCTTAACTATAGAAATTTCCAAACTGGAATGAAAACTAATAATCTTCAATATATTTACTATATTAAAATCAACAGAGAATAGAGACCACTATGAGGCATATAGCAATATAAAAACTTTCAAAAGCAAAAATACAACCAAAAAAATCACAAACTTCATAGAGTACCATAAACCCTATCTCTTCCTAAAATTTGCTCAAAGGCTTTGTCACTTCAGTAAAATTAAGGTTTCACAACCATAATTCTCTGTGCTTTGGCAAATTTCAGGTAATCGTGTTTAAACATAAGGCCAATTGCCTCCAAACATTAAGCTTTGGAGGAAAGGAAGTCATCTAAACTGAATTTCTCTTTTATAGCATTCAACACTACTATACAATACAGGGAAAATAAGCATGATGTCCCTTTAAACCTGCCCAATAAAAATATGCTATAAATGCTGCCATTACCAAAGCAAAAGCCAATATATAAACCTGGTCCACAAAAAGGGTTTTGCATTATAAACATTACCATGGCACAGTTATAGCTGTTAGGTAAAAGGCACAACAGCAGGGCTTTTTCCTGTTAATAACATTGTGGCACAGAATCCACAATATTTGTCCAATACTAACTCTGGTTATTCATTCAAGCAAAAACAGTGCTTGTCTTTCTATAAAATCTATTTTCAAATTATATCATATGACTTAGATTTTTAACTATCTTCCCATTCTCATTTTTTTCTTCTTGGATTCTTTTACTTGCTTGTAACAAAATTAACAATAATTTTAATAAAATTATTAAAAACTACATACTATTAATAGAAGACTGGGTTATTATGTTCTAGACAATCTGATCCTTCAGCTAGTGATCAATACTCCTTTTATTAGTAAATTTAAAAACATTGAGAGCTGGAAGGGACATTAGCAACCACTGAGACCAATTCCCTTATTATACAGAAAACGAAACTGACTTTCAAAGGGAATGTAAAGGGTCACACAAGCAAAAGAGACCTAGGCCTTCCTGATTCCAACACAAATACTCTATCCACTTTACTAGTTTTAATGTCATTTTTTAATATATGAAGATATGCTCCTATCAAGATATTGGGGAAAATGCTGAAATCTACACTCTATTATTTATTAAAATTTATTACCAGCCATTGATAAATTCACCCAAGAAAGAGAGTTTACAGCTGAAATATGGACTCTAATGGACTATAATTTCTATAAATCCTTTACTCTCCTGATAGAATTTATGAGCAGCAATCCACCTTTAGTTTTAGTATCTGTACATTACATTTTAAAAAAAATATAATTCTTGCCAATAGAAAATTTTCTTAAAAAATGTTGTACACTGAATTAAAAGCATACTTAGTGGACAAAGGCTTTCTTAGAGAGGTAGTTAGCATATAGTACTAGGCTGGGTGGGGTCGCAAAAATCTTTGGTTCAACTCTTTTTGTTGTTGTTGTCGTCTTTATTTGATTATTTGTTTATTAATTTTTAAGTATTTTTCCAAGGTTACATGATTTATGTTCCCTCCTTCCCCTTTTCTGTACCCTCTCCTAGAGCTGACAAGCAATTCCATAGTTATACATATTAATTCTCAATACCAATTTCCATATATTTCATTTTTGAAATAGAGTAACCTTTTAAAACCAAAACCTCAAGTCCTATACACATATAACCAAGTGATAATATGTTTTTTCTTCTGTGTTCCTACTCCCACAATTCTTTCTCTCAATATGGATAGCCTTCTTTCTCATAAGTCCCTCCAGATTGTCCAGGATCATTGCATTGCTACTGGTAGCAAAGTCTTACATTTGATCACATCATAATGTTTCAGGTCCTCTGTACAATGTTCTCCTGGTTCTGTTCACTTCACTCTGCATCAGTTCATTGAGGTCTTTCCAGCTTTTATAGAAATCAAGCAGTTCATCATTCCTTATAGCACAGTAGTTTGCCATTACCATCATCTACCACAATTTGTATAGCCATTCCCCAATTGAGAAACAACCTCTCATTTTCCATTTTTTGTCACCACAAAGAGTGCAGTTATAAATATTTTTGTACAAACATTTTTAAATGTCTTTGTAGTACAAATCCAGTAGTCTAATAATCGTATTGCTGTATCAAAAGACATGCATTCTTTTAAAGCCCTTTGGGCATAATTCCAAATTGCCTTCCAGAATGGTTGGATCGATTCACAACTCCACTAGCAATGCATTAGTATCCTAATTTTACCACATCCCCTCCCAGATTTATTTTCCTTTACTATTATATTGGCCAATCTGCTAGCTATAAGGTGGTACCTCTGAGATTGTTTTGATTTGCATTTATCTAATCAGGAGGGATTTAGAACACTTTTTCATGTGATTATTGATAGTTTTGATTTCTTATTCATATCCCTTGATCATTTGTCTATTGGGGGAATAGCTTGATTTCTAGCACATTTGGATTAGTTCCTTATATATATATCTGAGAAATTAGACCTTTGTCAGAGAATTTTGTTATAATTTTTTTTCACAGTTTGTTGCTTCCCTTCCAATTTTAGTTGCATTGGTTTTGTTTGTACAAAATATTTTCAATTTAACATAATCAAAATTATTCATTTTACTTTGGTTCAACTTTTGTCTCTGACACCTACTGACTATGATCCTGGGCAAGTTGCCATCTAACACTTGGGGAAAAAATGGGTTTCCTTATTGAGTTTACATATAAATCCTTTTTAGTTACAAATAATTTTGTAGATATTATTTGTTTTGTAGCATTTTAGTTTCTGAATATGTCACTCCCAGCTCACCTCTTCACGTCAGCCTTAAAACAAAAAATTTAAAAAAGGAAGAAATTCTGTAAACCCAACTCATATATCAAATAACTCTGACAGTAATGACAATTTTCCATACCCTGAATATTCCACCTCTACACAAAAAGTTCTTATCTCTTCTGAAGACCAAAGTAAATTGCATTCTACTTACATAAAATCATTTGATATTTTCTTTTTCAATAGGGCAAACTGACATCAAGGTTACCTTTGAAGTGGAGAAATAAAGACCAGAATATTATTTTTTAAAATTCTAGTCTTTAATTATATAAAGCATGCTTACAAGTAACCCAAATTATACTATTATAATAAAGTTGTCATCAGATTTGAATAAGCAGGTTATTATATGAAAAAAATTAATTTTCTCACAAAGGTAAAAAGTGTAATAATGAAACATGAGGTTTTAAGTCAGAAAGTCTCCTTTTTCCTACTGGATTGACTTAAGAAAAAAATATTGTAAATTCTTGGATCCAGTATGAGACACCATCAGAACCATACTGGATTCTGAGAAAGGGACAGGTGCCAACTGATAATTTTTACCTAATACCCAGATCCATGTCATAGATGGAAGAAAAAACTTATGGGCCCTTCCTCTTATCCTCTAGCACATGGAAAGGAACAATTTCATACATAACTGCAACATCGTTTAGATTGCAGAGCAGGCTATCAGTTGTCGGTCTTAAGCCAATTTGAATCCTTCAAAGAAATAAGTAGGTTAGAAATCACAGAACAAAGAGGAATCTACAGTTCTTTTATTTTAAACCAGCATAACTTCCCGAGGTGAGGCTGTTAGAGCCTGAGTTCATTGACAGTGTTCTATTTGTTGTCATCGAACAGTGCTCTTCATGCCCCCGTAGACTATGGTCACATCAGACCCTTCTATCCTTTACTATCTCCCAAAGGCTATTCAAGGTCATGTTCATTGCTTCCAGGACACTATCTATCCATAATATCCTCTGCCATCTTATCCTTTTGTCTTCAATCTTTCCCAACATCAGAGTCTTTTCTGATGAGTCTTGTCATCTCATTATTTGCTCAAA
The DNA here is from genome assembly GCF_016433145.1 of Gracilinanus agilis. Classification (NCBI taxonomy): domain Eukaryota; kingdom Metazoa; phylum Chordata; class Mammalia; order Didelphimorphia; family Didelphidae; genus Gracilinanus; species Gracilinanus agilis. The sequence goes on along the minus strand of NC_058135.1, from coordinate 20,467,373 downwards.
GTATTTAAGTATTTAACTTTAGCATTTGACATCCCAATGAATAGTCTGAATTAACTTCTTCTTGATGGGACTGATTTCCTTGCTGTCCAGGGGACTCTCAAAAGTCTTCTCCAACAGCACAATTCAAAGCATCAGTTCAGCAGTTCTCAGCTTTCCTTATAATCCAGCTCTCACAGCCATACAATGCTATTGGGTGGGGGGGGGGGGGGGGAAACAATACAAAATTTTTACTATATGGTCCTTTGTGAGCAGAACAGTATCTCTGTTTTTTAGTATGTTGGTAAGATTTCCCACAGCTTTTCTTCCAAAGAATACATATCTTCTGAAATGACTTACATTTTTCTTCTCCCTCTTTTTTCCAGGAAGTGATGGAACCATTTGCCATGTTAGTTGTATAGTTGTTAAGTTCATTGCCAGCTTTTATACTGTCCTATTTCACCTTCATCAAAAGGCTTATTTTTTCTTCACATTCTGCCATCATACTGGTATCATCTGCATATCTGACATTATTGTGATTTTTGCAACCTTAATTCTAGATTTTGATTCATCAAGCCTGGTATTTTGCATGATGTACTATGTATGTGGGTTAAATAAATAATGTAACAATATAACGCCTTGTACTCTTTTTTCCAATCTTAAACCAATCAGTTGTTCCATGTTTGGTTTTATCTGTTGATTCTTGAACCACCAACAGGTTCCTCAGAAGACAGATGAGATGATCTGGTACTCTATCCTAAGGACTTTCCATATTTTGTTGTGATCCACACAATCAAAGGCTTTATAGTAGTCAATGAAGCAGAAGTAAATGTGTTTGGTTTTTTTGGTGGAGTCAAGATGGCAGCTTAGACTCAGCAAACGTCCAGACCTCTCTGAAAACCCTTCCACACACTGATGAAAAACAAAGTGCTTTGAGGGGACAGAAAACCAAATCTAACAACAGGACAGAGCTGGGGGATCCTCCTGCTAGATTCAAATTAAAAGATATGCCCAAAAAAGATTGAATTTTTGAACTCTTGGGTTCAAGGGAAAGGAAGAAGGAAGGTCCCAGGACCCCTCCCTCACCTACAATGCTCAGTCTCCCATGGTGGCTGAAATGACTGGTTGGGTAAGGCCTCTAGTATGGAGGGAGTGCCTTGATCAGCTGTGCCAGATTCAGGGCTTAAAAACAGATAGCCAGGAGGTAGCTTGAGGAGAAGCACAAAGAAGGCAGCCTAATCTCAGTCAAAATGCTCCATCTTGTCCTCCACCCCTTTCTTGAGGTTTTGACCTCAAAGCACATCTAGCTCTGCAGATCAACTCTGCCCTGGCTTAATCTTATCAATAGGGCAGATAAGAAGCCTTCAGAGGCCAGGGAAGCTCAAGCTCCAACACCCCTTCCCCACTGACTCCACTGAAAGCCTTGCTGACTAAGCTCTCAGGGCAAAGGCTGCAAAAGTGATAGAATACTATGATAACAGGGTAGGAAGCTCAGCTCCCTTCAGCCTCCACACCTTCATCTACAACATCAACTTCTGCTGCCAGCTGTGGAAGCAAATAATCAGAGGAGCAAGATTACAGCCAAATACAAGAGGGAAAGAAGAAAAATGTGAGTAAACAACAGCAAAAGAAAAAATAAATTAAAACTAACAGCTTCTATCCAGGTAATGAACAAAGAGCAAATGGAACAGAGGAGGACCAAGACCAAGAAAAAACACAGAAATTCCAGTGAACTGGACACAGCCTTTGGAAGAACTCAAATTACTATTCAAAAAACAATTAAGAGAGGCTGAAGACAATTAGGAAAAGAACTTAAAAATTAAAATAAGTCATCTGGAAACAGAGGCACATGAACTAAAACAAGAAAATAGTGCCTTGAAAGCCAGAATTGACCAGCTTGACAATGAGGCAAAGAAGGTGAAAGACTACCTACAAAGAAAATCAGACAAGAAGGAGAAGGATGATCAAAAAGCCAGAGATGAAATTCAGTCTTTAAAAATTAGAATCCAACAGCTAGAAACAAATGACTTCACAAGGCAGCAAGAATCTATGAAACAATATCAAAAGAATGAAAATTTTGAGGAAAATATGAAGCATATTGACAAAACCACAGATCTTGAAAACAGATACGGGAGAGACAATTTAAGAATTAGTGGAATATCAGAAAATCATGACAAAAGAAAAAGGCTGGACATCATTCAATTATCCAGGAAAATTGCCCTGGCATTCTCAAACAAGAGTGAAAAGTGGAGATTGAAAGAATCCACATATCACCTCCTGCATTTAATTCACAATTGACAATGCCCAAGAATATTATAGCTAAATTCAAGAACTATAAGACCAAGGAAAAATATTACAAGCTACTAAGATGAAGTCATGTATATGTATGTATGTATAAATATATATATATATATATATATATAACTACATGTAATAAAAAGAGGATACTACTAAGAGAAATGGTAAAAAACAAAATGAGGTAAATTTATGTTTCATAAAGAAACACATAGCGGGGGAAAAGATCAATACAATGGAAGGGCAAAAGAGGTTGGAGACAGGAAATACTTAATTCTTACATGCATCAAATTTGACTCAAAGAGGGAAGAAGAATCAGATCCATTTGGGGCAGAGAATTTATCCATGCCCCATAGAGAAGTAGAATGGTTACAAATTGACCGGTAGGGAAAGAAGAAATACAAGGGACAGAGTGTGAGAGTAGTTTAAAAGAAACCTAAAGAAAAACAAGAGGGGAATAAGAAGGGAGTGGGGGAGAAAGGGAAGTAAAATAAGGGTGGGGATTACGGGAACTGATTAAAAGCAAAACACTAGTGTAGAAAGAAATAGTGAAAGAAGAAAGAGCAAGACTGGGAGAGGAATTCAAAATGTTGGGGAACACACAGGTGGTAATCATAACTCTGAATGTGAATGGGATGGACTCACCCATAAAATGGAAACAAATAGGAGAGTGGATTACAAACCAAAATCTTACCATATCTACAAGATATTTCTACAAGAAACACACCTGAGGCAGGTAGATACACATGGGGCAAAGATAAAAAGCTGGAGCAAAACCTATAGGGGCCTCAACTGAGAAAAAGAAGGCAGAATTTGCAATCATGATATCTGACAAAGCCAAATTAAAAATAGATCTGATTAAGAGATAAAGAAGGTAATTACATCCTGATAAAAGGCAGTATAGACAATGAGGAAATATCAGTACACAACATGTATGCACCAAATGGTATAGAATTCAAATTTTTAAGGGAAAAATTATTGGAGGTTAAGGAGGATATAGAAAGTAAAAGTCAAACTATACTAATGAGACACCTGGACCTTCCTCTATCAGATCTAGATAAATCAAAACAAAGAATAAATAAGAAAGAGATAAGAAAAGATGTGAATAAATCTTAGGAAAATTAGAGTTAATGGATATGTGGAGAAAAATAAATAGGGACAAAAAGGAATACAACTTCTTTTCAGGAGCACATGGTATATTCATAAAGATTGACCACATACTAGGGCATAAAAACATGGCAAACAAATGCAAAAAAGCAGAAAAAATAAATGCAGCCTTTTCAGATCATAATGCAATAAAACATAATTATTAAGGGTACATGGAGAGGCACATCAAAAATTAATTGGAAATTAAATAATATAATTCTCCAAAATTGGTTAAAGAACAAATCATAGAAACAATGAATAATGTCATTGAAGAGAATAAGGATGATGAGACATCATATCAAAATCTATGGGACGCAGCCAAAGCAATACTCAGGGTGAAATTTATATCCTTGAGTGCATATATTAACAAATTAGGGAGGGCAAAGTTCAATGAATTGAGCATGCAAATTAAAAAACAAGAAAGAGAACACATTTTAAAACTTCAGATAAAAACTAAATTAGAAATCCTAAAAATTAAAGGAGAAATTAATAAAATTAAAAGTGAAAGAACTATTGAATTAATTAAAAAGACTAGAAGCTGGTACTTTGAAAAAAAATAAACTAGATAAATTACTGGTTAATCTTATTAACAAAGGAAAGAAGAAAACCAAATTAATAGTATCAAAGATGAAAAGGGAGACCTCAACTCTAATGAAGAGGAAATTAAGGGAATCATTAAAAACTATTTTCCCAAATTATGTGGCAATAAATATGATAATCTAGTGATATGGATGAATATTTACAAAAATATAAATTGCCTAGATGAACAGAATACAAAATAGAATACTTAAATAATCACACATTAGAAAAAGAAATTGAACAGGCCATCAAAGAACTCCCTAAGAAAACATCCCCAGAACAATATGGATTCACAAGTGAATGCTATCAAACCTTCAAGGAACAAATAATCCCAATACTGTACAAACTATTTGACACAATAAGCAAAAAAGGAGTTCTACCAAATTCCTTTTATGACACAAATATGAGACTGATTCCAAAACCAGGCAGGTCAAAAAAAGAGAAAGAAAACAACCAATCTCCTTAGTGAACTTAAATCTTAAAACAAAAATCTTAAATAGAATACTAGCAAAAAGACTCCAGCAAGTGATCAAAAGGGTTATTCATTATGATCAGGTAAGATTTATACCAGGAATGCAAGGATGGTTCAATATTGGGAAAACCATCCTCATAACTGACCACATCAACAAGTAAACCAACAAAAAATCACATGATTGACTCAATAGATGAAAAAAAAAAGCCTTTGAAAAAATACAGCACTCATTCCTATTAAAAACATTAGAAAGTATAGGAATAGAAGGACCTTTCCTAAAAATAATAAACAGCATGTATTTAAAAACATCAGCAAACATCATCTGCAATAGAGATAAATTAGAATCCTTACCAATAAGATCAGGAGTGAAACAAGGATGCCCATTATCACCTCTATTATTTAACATTGTATTAGAAACACTAGCAGTAGCAATTAGAGAAAAAAAAAGAAATTGAAGGTATTAAAATAGACAACAAGGAAATCAAGCTATCACTCTTTGCAGATGATATAATGGTCTACTTAAAGAATCCTAGAGAATCAACTAAAAAGCTAGTAGAAATAATCAACAACTTTAGCAAAGTTGCAGGATACAAAACAAACCCTTATATATCATCAGCATTTCTATATATTTCCAACACATCACAGCAGCAAGAGTTAGAAAGAGAAATTCCATTTTAAATCACCCTAGACAATATAAAATACTTAGGAATCTATCTGCCAAGACAAACACAGGAATTATATGAACACAACTAAAAAACACTTTCCACACAATTAAAAGTAGATCTAAACAGGGCAGCTGGGTAGCTCAGTGGATTGAGAACCAGGCCTGGAGACGGGAGGTCCTGGGTTCAAACCCGGCCTCAGCCACTTCCCAGCTGTGTGACCCTGGGCAAGTCACTTGACCCCCATTGCCCACCCTTACCACTCTTCCACCTAGGAGCCAATACACAGAAGTTAAGGGTTTAAAATTAAAAAAAAAAAAGTAGATCTAAACAATTGAGAAACATTAACTTCTTATGGGTAGGAAGAGCTAACAAAATAAAAATGACAATCCTACCCAAATTAATTTACTTATTCAGTGCCATACCTATCAAGCTATCAAAAAACTTTTTTACTGAATTAGAAAAAAACTATTACAAAGTTCATTTGGAAGAACAAAAGACCAAGAATATCAAGGGAAATAATGAAAAAATATGAAAGAAGGTGGCCTAGTAGTATCAGATCTTAAACTATAATATAAGGCAGTAGTTGTTAAAAACGACATGGTACTGGCAAAGAGACAGATGGGTGGATCAGTGGAATAGACTTGGAGTAAGCAACCTTGCAAGACAGTTTATGATAAACCCAAAGAACCCAGCTTTTGGACAAAAACCCACTATTTCACAAAAACTGCTGGGAAAATTGGAAAACAATATGGGAGAGATTATCTCTAGATCAACATCTCACATCCTATACCAAGATAAATTCAGAATGGGTGAATGAATTGAATATAAAGAAGGAAACTATAAGTAAATTAGGTGAGCACAGAATAGAATACTTGTCAGGTCTCTGGGAAAGAAAATATTTTAAAACCAAGCAAGAGTTAGAAAAAATTACAGAATGTAAAATAAATAATTTTGATTACATTAAATTAAAAAGGTTTTGTACAAACAAAAACAATGCTACCAAAATTAGAAGGGAAGCAACAAATTGGGGAAAAATCTTTATAACAAAAAACTCTGACAAAGGTCTAAAATTACTCAAATATATAAGGAGCTAAATTAATTGTACAAAAAATCAAGCCATTACCAAATTGATACATGGGCAAGGAACATGAGTAGGCAATTTTCAGATAAAGATATCAAAACATCAAGGCCCTGAATAGGTGCTCTGAAGGGCAGCAGGCCAGAGTTGGGCCACTTGCTTACCTCTCAGTAGACTTCCTAATTCATAAAAATGATAGAGAAAGTTTTTAAGAGAATACTAAAAGGGGACTATATGATTGATTTCAGCTATGAACAAGAAAGTTTAATGATTCGGTTGTGAGCAAACTTTCTAACAAGAAGGTAGAAGTAAGCCCATTACACTTGTAGTTGAACTGAAATAGGGCAAGAAAAAGAAATTAAAGGCATAAGCATAAACAACGAGGAAACAAAACTATCATTTTTGCAATTAAAATGATTGTATATTTAAAGAACCCTTCAGAATCAGCTTAAAAATTAGTCAAAACAATTAACAGCTTTAGCAAAATTGCAGAATATAAAATAAACCCACATGAATCATTAGAATTTCAACTGACAACATCTAAAAGGAAGATAAATTCAATTTCAAATAACTATAGATGGGATGAAATACTGCCAAGACACACATAGGAATTATGTGATCACAAATACAAAAAGCACTTCACGCAAAGACAGAACTAAACTGGTGAAATGAGAATTGTTCATGGGAACGCTAAGCCAATATATTAAAATTGATGATAGAATATAATTTCTTTATTTACTCAGTACCATGCCAATAAAATTACCAAAGAATCCATCGAAAGGGCTAGAAAAAATAATAACAAAATTCATCTGGTGGAGCACAAAGTCAAGAACAGAAAAGTAATTGATGGGAGAAAAAAGTGAAGGCAGCTAAATGGTACATCTGTGGAGTGTTTTGCCCAAACCTCTTCAGAAATATCCTTGGGGATTTCAAGGATAGTTTCTTCATTGAGTTTTTTTCATCATCCTCCAGTTGCCTGAGGAATAGCAATGGATGATGTTTAAGAGATTGCTTTGGTAGATGTAGGAAGATTTGCCCTAATTGGTCACATTGTAGAGTCACCCCTATTTTGCACAAAAAATCTCGCCCCAAAAGAATCAAGAGAAACTAAGAGATTGCTCCCGGTGGAGTCCCAAGTCTTAGTTGACTAGATGGTTGTAGTCTTGAAGGATGAGTTGTGTTGAAATGGCTATGATCAGGGAATCAAGGTTTCAATTTCCAAGTCTATGCAAGTCGTAATCAAGGGACACCCTCTGTTGAATCAAACCAAGTTTATGGAATTCTGTGAGCCTTTGTTGCATGGCCTGGATATATTTATGCAGCTCACAATCTGCCACCAGCATTGAAACATATGTGGTTTTCTGAGTTCTCCCTTGTCAAACCAGTTGGCCATATAGCATTTCAAATGGGGAAAGACGTAAGTCCCCACTAGGTTTACTTCTTAGAAATACTTAACACTATTGGCAAAGCATCTGTCCATTTATGAGTTTCTGTACAGACTTTGCAATTACGTGACTTAATTTCTCTGTTGACTCTTTCCATCAGCCCAGCGCTTTCTGAGTGATAAATGGTGTGATAATTCCTTTTTATTCCTAGATTCTTGTAGATTTCTTGGAGTATTGCATGAGTAAAATGACTCCTTCTGTCTGACTCAATACTATTGGGTATGCCAAATCTAGGAATGATTTCTTTCAGTGGGATTTTATCACAAGCACTGTGTTGTTCTTTTTGGCAGGGAAAACCTCTGGCCACCTTGTCAACTGGTCAACTATGACAAGTGCATATTTGAATCCTCTATCTTTGGGCATGCATATATAGTCTATCTGCAAATATTCAAATGGAGCATACACCAAAGGTCAGTCTCCGAGACCTTTTTTCCCCCACAACCTCCCTGACTAAACTGCGAACAGATCTTGCATTTTGGGCAAACTAGTATGTTATAGAGGGAGATTCCAGGTGCTAACCAAAAATGCCATATGGAATCAATTAATGCCTGGGTGCCATAATACCCTTTTCATGAATGGCATTACATATTGGGTAGTGTAGAGCTTTTGGCAAGATGGGTTTGCCTAGCTCAGAGAAACATATGCCATTCACTAGTTTGGCCCTTAAATTTTTCTTCCAGTACTGAACTTCTCTTGGGCTATAGGCTTGTTTTAAACTGTCTTCTTCCAGTAAGGTGAAATTCAGAACATGGATAGGACCAAACCTAGCTCCATACTTTGCTGTTATGTTCACTCTATGATTCACTAATGATGTGCTATCTTCCCCAAGAATGTATCCCAGGCACTCCATGACTGCTACTTCTTTAGGTAGTTGCACTGCTTCCAGAAGTTGCAGAATGATGTCCCCATATGCTATGTGTTTTCCTCCTGATGTTATGAATCCCCTACATTTCCAGATTTGTCTGGTGGCATGTAAAAGCATATCTGGAATCTATGAAAATGTTTAGTCATTTGCTTTTCCCATTTTGAAGAGCTCTTGTTAAACTTAAGATCTCTGCCCCTTGTGCACTCCTAGATTTTGGCAAGGATACATACCATAGTGTATCTGTTTGAGTTACAAAAGCTGCTCCCGTGTATTGTTCCCCTTCAAACATGTATGGAGAACACCATCTGTTTACATGTTTAGGTTCGCATTTTTCTAGGGGAGTGTCTCTCAAATCCCCCTAGTATTTTGCACTAGTTCTAATGTGTCTTGGCAACTGTACACTGGTTCTCCTTTCATTGGCAGATACAGAGAGAGAGAGAGAGAGAGAGAGAGAGAGAGAGAGAGAGAGAGAGAGAGAGAGAGAGAGTGACTATGAAACATTTATAAGCAATGCATCAAAGAAAAACAGTTTGAAAAAATTGAACAAAAATCTAGAATTCCTGGAAAAAAATAAAACCAAAAAAAATTAAATGAACATATAGAATAGTATACCTGTCAGATCTATGGGAAAGGAAGGAATTTAAGAACAAGTAAGAGACAGAGAACACTAAAAAATGTAAAATGAATAATTTTGATTATATTAAACTAAAATTTTTCTGTACAAACAAAACCAATACAACCAAAATTAGAAGGGAAGCAATACATTGGGGGGGGGATTTTATAACAAAAAGCTCTGATAAAGGCCTAATCTTTCAAATTTATAGGGAACTAAGTCAATTTACAAAAAATCAAGCCTTTTCCCAACTGAAAAACTGTCAAAGGACATGAATAGGCAGTTTTCAGATAAAGAAATCAAAATGATCAATAAGCACATGAAAAAGTGTTCTAAGTCTCTCGTAATTAGAGAAATGAAAATCAAAACAATGCTAAGGTACCACTCTCACACCTAGCATACTGACCAATATGACAGTAAAGGAAAATAATAAATGTTGGAGGGAATATGGCAAAATTGGGACACTAATGCAATGTTGGTGGATGCCCTCCGAGCCATTTGGGAGGGCAATTTGGAATTAAGCACAAAGGACTTTAAAAGAATGCATACTCTTTAATCCAGCAAGGCCACTAGTAGATTTGTACCCCAAAGAAATAATAAGGAAAAATCATTGTACAAAAATATTCATGTCCACACTCTTTTTGGTGGCAAAAAATTGGAAAATGAAGGTTTGTCCCTCAATTGGGGAATGGATGAACAAATTGTGGTATATTATGGTGATGGAATACTACTGTGCTATAAGGATTGATGGTCTGGGGGATTTCTATATGAACTGGGAGAACCTTAGTGAACTTTGCTACTAGGAGCAATGCAATAAGCCAGAACACTCCTGAAGGACTTATGGGAAAGAATGTAACCACATTGAGAGAAAGAACTATGGGAGTAAAAATGAAAAAGAAGAACATATGACATCACTTATCACATATACATATACATATATATGTATGTGATTTGCGGTTTAGGCTTTAAAAGATTGCTCTATAGCAAAAGCGAATAATATGAAAATGGGCATCAAGTGATAACATTTGTACAACCCAGTGGAATTGTTTGTTGGCTCTGGGAGGGGGAAGGAAAGAGGGAAGGGAAAGAAAATTAATCATGTAAACATGGGGAAATATTTTTAAAATAAAATTAAAAATAAATTGATGAACTAAAAAATGAAGCAAGAGGTTTTTTTTAATTATTACATGTTTTTATCAATGAAATGATAGTCTAAAAGAAAATATTGGAAAAGAAATGAGAACTGTGGAAGAACAAATTGGAAATGTAATCAATAGGTAAAAAATCTTGATTAATCAACAAACTTCCTGAAAAAAGAAGCTATTGTACTTTAAGAAATAATCTTTAATGTTAAAGGTCATCTATCCATTTAGAATATATTTTAAAATATGATGTAACATGCTTAATCTAAGCCTAATTCCTGTCAGTTTGCTTTCCAATTTCCCATCAGACTTATCAAATAAGTACCCCTGTCCCCAAGTAATTTAAATTTTCCAATTTGTCAAACACTAGGTTGTTTATTTTCCTTGTTTCTTATTCTCCCTTGTCTAATATATTTCATCGACTTACATCTCTATTTTTAACCAATAGCAAGTGATTTTGATAACTGCTACTTTATAATATAATTTGAAGTCTTAAAGTTCTATTTCCCTTTATTCCCTCACTTTTCATCACTTCCTCTAATTTTTAGTTCTACTTTATCAAGTTCTACAAAGTACCACTTTGATAATTTGATTGGCACCATATTAAAAGTAGTATCCTGTCTCTAATATGTCGGGGAAATTATGGAATAGAACCTAGATTTGGAGGCATCATGGGTTTATGAAATGGCTCATACTCATGCCATCAGTGAGATCAGATCTCTCTAAGAATGAGCTGAGTTTTTGATTTCCATCACTGTGCTAAGAATGGCCCCTCTTTTAAGTATCTCCTACTGTTCTTCCACATCTCGATTTCCAAAACAAAAAGCACTGGCAACTTTACAGATAAAATCAGTTAGTGGTATTATAAAATTAATATTTTAAAAATCCAAAAAAGTAGTCTTCTAACAAAAATTGTAACACACAGCATTGAGTTGAAGTACTTAATAGTTATAAATAAAGAGAAAGGAAAATCTAAATAGAGAAAATATTAGGAGCCATACTTAATGGAAGTTGAACCGACCTAGAAGGACAGGGTGGGTTCAATTCAAGGCTATGAAAAGTTCATTGATGGCTATGGAGGACATACATCTCATCAATCCCACTTAGCTATATTCCTGCTCTTCTTTATGGCCCCTAGAAATTCATTAAATTCCAAGATTACATACTTTCTCAGCACCCCGGTCCTCTGATTGGTGAGAGTGGAGGATACTCAACTTGGAGCACATCCCTTATTTTTCATTTTCCATTTAAGGATTTCACCCAAAATTTCCCACCTAGCTGCACTACTCTGGAGTTCAGTATGACTCTGATCCCAGAAAGCCTTCCCTCACTTACCTCAGCATCATTTTTTCTGTTGTCTGAGAACAGGGACTGTCTTTTGCCTTTGTGTCCCAAACAGCACAATATCTGGAACATATCTAGTTAATAAATATTGACTGAGACTGAGACTTTGAGCATATTATGGAGTCAAATATGGTGCTGTATTACTTAAAGATAGAATTGTATCACCTATTTCTATTAGGTCCATCTTTTGCCCTTCAAGCTTTAAAATAATTTCCATGCAAATAGAATTTCTTCTTTTTCTATGAAGGGATTAGACCAAAATTAAGACAAATTTGTAAAGAAATGCACTTCAGAGAAATGAGAATTGTTTGCTCAACAAATTAGAATCATAGACTTGCTGACTTTAGTACCATTCTATAAAATTTTCTGAGAAATCAATGCCAAAGGACATACATTTTAAAAGCCCATTGGAATTAGAAGCTTGAGGAAAAATGCTTGGAGAGAAAATGCTTCCTGATTATTGTTATTAGTCCTTTTATGAAATTGGCAACAAAACAGACAAGATTGATCTTGCAAGCAAATGTAGTAGGTAGCCACCTACTGGTACAATTTAAGAGGTAGGGCAATCAAAATTTTTCTTACATATGTATATTGTCTTATCTCAAAAATAATTGAATTTGATAATACATGTTCCTTTAGCTACTCAAAGGAATAAATTCAAATTCTCTAAAAGAGGCAATGCCTTAGGCATTTATTGGTCACTGAAAAATTGATCTACCAAAATTAAAGAATTTCAAGTGGGTAGACGTCCTCAGATATTGTCTAATGTCAGAATATGTGTTTAAAACTCAAGTTAATGTAATACATGACATCTTTTAAACACTTACTTTCTGTCTTAAAATAGATATACTAAGTATCATTTCCAAGGCAGAATAGCAGTAAGGCTTAGGCAGTTGGGGGTCAAGTAATTTACCCAGGGTCACACAGCTATAAGAAGAGTCTGTGGCCAGAGTAGATCCCAGGTTCTCCTGACACTTTTTGCACCTTATACATAACAACTTGACATTACTGTATGTTTTTGTGCTACATGAAAATTATGTTATTTGCAATATTTATCAAATTCTACTCTTCTACCATGAAACCAGTTAACAGTATTGATTCTAAGATGAAAGTAAAGATTTAAAATAAAGTCAAATCATTATCAAATCTATACATAATGCAAAACCATGTAGCTTATTATGTTCTACATATCTAAGATTTTTCAAACTGAAGTATAACTTACAGAAAAATTGGTATACTGTGACAGTTTCTCTTTGATAGCCTTAACTTTTTTTTCAAAGAATTTAATCTATCTCATAAAGATTAGGGGGAATATGTTTGGCTAGAAACTCAATATTCTAATTAAGTGGATCTAAAATAGAGAGGAAGAAAAATATTCAAATATAAGAGTCACTCTGGATAGTTAGAGCACTTCATGTACAATATGAAGAGAAGAATGTCAGTGGAAGATGTTTCTTATTATTGACAGGAGAAAATAACCATGAAAGAGAATAGGAACAAGCCTTATTGCATTGACCAGGTTTAGATATAGGGAAAATGAAATTTTAACACAAGGTGGTAAATATAAAAACATTGTTTTCCTGGACACTTCTGGAATATGTCTCAAAACAAGAATAAGGCAAAGGAAAAGTGTGTGGGGTTCAAAATAAATATATCTAACAAGTACAATGACAGATTATCATCAAATGGCAAAAAGATTTCAAACTATATGAAATCCACAAACATTTAGAGATCATTCATATGAAGAAGAAAAGGATACAGAAAGAGAGATATTAACTGAAAATAGTTCACAGTCCACCTAACTCTAGGAGAGTATTAAAAGATGTAATCTAATAGACAACAGACATGAAATGGCAGTGATGAGGGTCTTCAAATATAGGTGGAAAATTTCAGTTCACCAAACAAAAATAAGTCTCTCTCTCTCTCTCTCTCTATATATATATATATATGTGTGTGTGTGTGTGTGTGTGTGTGTATGTATATGTA